>NC_051214.1:49973958-50048958 GCF_015220715.1 Pygocentrus nattereri | reverse complement strand
TATGACAGTAAGATTATGAGGTTAAATATATGTTGGGTTTAGAATTCTACATCAATATGATGTTGGTATGCAACGTTTGGAAGACTTTGGATTTTGGTTCCTTTACATCACAACCTAAAGCCAGCAAAATATCAACATCAGCTGTTATCAGTATTCTACGTCAAAGTAGCGTTGGAATTAGTTGTTGTCTTTTTGTTTGTTGGACCAACGATGATGTTGAATCTGATGACAGTGGTGGCCAAATGAGACTAATGCTGAAACCCCTGCTTGCATGGACAAGCGTGTTGTTTTGTGTGGGATGTACTGAGGAGTCCACTTTAATGTAATCAATTTAGGATCCAGAATCATCCAGCTGGTAACTACAAAATGACCAAATGTCCTCAGAGATATTTTAGTGTAGCCGTAGATTAGCTCGTCTCGTCACAGCCAGGAAAATATCACACTAAAGCAGACTGAGCCACAGCCCATAATGTTACACACTTATCTGATTTGCCAAGGAATACTTTGGCTCCAAATGGTGAAGTAATTGGACGGCTTTATAACCTCATTAGAATTTCCCTGCATATCACAATGGACAATGGACCTGGAGCATTCGCTTCTACAGTGACACTGAATCTAGATGTAGATTTTATGGACTAATGATTCTGGATTACTGCAGAAATGCTAAACCAACTTTGTTTGGCTGGGAGGGGCTTTTTAGTGTGTTGCATGTTTAAAAGGAAGTAGCGAGTCTAAGCTTTAGTGGTACTGGTGCGTAGCTAGATGCTTGCTTACAGTCCAGAGCTGCCAATGGCAACCACTACTAGGACATTTTAACACTCGCTAACCAGGCCAAGGAGAATTCAGGATTTGGATTTGGCTCAGGACTGTTTTGCACATTTTAGAGCTTTCCCTGCTGTAACATTGCCCATTACAAACAGGCAGCAGTTGTTTGTTTTTTTGTAAGCAACTTTTCTTATTTTTAATACTAAACAGAAAACAAGATGAACAAAGATAACATAAATACAATAATCTCCTCCCTCCCACCCATACACCATCAGTACGACAGCCGACAAAGCAAAGTTACCATAAAAACAAAAGATAAACATATAAATCAAAGATTCTTTATTCATCCATATGTATATAAATAAACACACATCTATGCCTACAGCACCGACACATAGGTTCTAGCATGTATTACAGTATAGGTACTCTATATAGAGTTAGAAAAAAGCAGAAAACAAATATTACATGATACTTTTTTTTAATCCCACTAACGGGGAAATTCCACCTCCGCATTTAACCCATCCGTGAACTGAAACACCACATATACACTAGTGAACACACACACACACACACACACTAGGGGGCACACTTGCCCAGAGCGGTGGGCAGCCCTATCCACGGCGCCCGGTGAGCAGTTGGGGGTCAGGTGTCTTGCTCAAGGACACCTCAGTCATGGACTGTTGGCCCTGGGAATTGAACCAGCAACCTTCCGGTCACAGGGCCGGTTCCCTGACCTCCAGCCCACGACTGCCCCCTATATATTTGACGCAAAATAAAACACACCTGCAGATACACCTCCAAAGTTCAGTTCTAGAAGTTGCTTGAACATTTTCTAAAGTAATCCAAACACATTCAATGATGTTGAGGTCTGGACTCTAGGGTGGTCAGTGAATTGTTCAGCTCCTTTGTTTGATAAAAGCTTTAAGTACTGTTTGTCTGATGGGGGCAGTTTTGGCATCCTACCACATCTTCCAGGTGGTTGTTAGGAGGCCCATTTTCTCTGTAACTTTTAATCTTTTTTTTTCTCTTCTTTTCCTTTGCCTTTCTCCTTCCCTTGTACAAGTGGTTTATCTTATCTAATCTCCTCAGAAATAGCTCCTGAAAAATGAATACCTTGTACCTGATGGTCGTTTTTACTGGAAAATTAAATAAATGAAGAGTGATCTCTGGCATTTTGTGCAGTGGTGTATTAAATGACAATTTTCATTATGTTTAATATGAGAGTAAATTGAGAGTGATCTCAGCAAAGATATTCCCTCTCTGTGCGAGTTTATGTGTAATTATGTGCAGCTGAAATGCAGATTTGCCTCCTCAGAGCAACAAGACACAGACCCACTTTAAAATGCCACCAGCAGAATTCACTTATCACATTTTAATGGAGTAACACCTTCCAAAAGCCCGGGAATAATGAGCCTCTCACATCAGATCAGAGAGATTTATTAGATTCCGTCTCAGCGGTGCAGAGCGCGTCCACGCTGACATCACTTCTGCACGCGTTGCTTAGAACCCTGAATGAAGAAACCACAACAATGAGGGGTTTAATATTTCAGTAGAGGCGTCTGATTTTAATGCTTCAAAGTTATTACTGTCACTTTGGAAAACTTTCAATTTACATACAAAATACAAAATTACTGAAATGGAGTGACATTGTGATCATTAGTTGGTTATATAGTGAATTACCTCTTCCTTTACTTTACGTTGCATAATCACTTAACTGTAACTACAGTCAGCAACAATGGGGTGGGGTGGGGTGGGTGTTGGGGGCACAATTGATCCACCACTTTCTGATTGAGTTCAGATCATTGATTTCAAAACAGTGCTAACATATGGACATCAATAGGTAGAATCAATCAAAATCTTTTATTGTCATTCGCATCACATGTGGTACAGGGGGTGGAACGAAACGTTGTACTCAAGGTCCAGTTATTGTACCCTCCACAGTGCATATCATCAAAAAATCCAGAGAAATCTCTGTGCATAAAGCAAAAGTCTGAAAACCACAACTGAATACATGTGTCTCTCGGATGGAACTGCATTAAAAACAGATATATTATATATATATAAACTGTATGATATATTGTATGTGTTGTTATCATGTATTGTGGTCTGAAAAGTCCACCATTCTGATTGTTTATGAAAATAAAGGACGTTGTGTTCACTGGGCCACACAAGAAAAGCACCAGATTGTTACCAGCATAAAGTTCTAAATCTAGCTTGATAAAGTGATACAATGAAAATTAGTATAACAGACTTGCACCACTCAGCAGCTTGTTTCCATCAATCTTGCTTTTAATGATGAAAATGTTTCACCTGCTGATGTCACTGATGTTCTAAGTTTTGGTTTAATGATTAAAAAGTTGTGTTTGACATGCTTTTCTGAAAATATTTGTACATCATGAGTACTTGCAGACACTGACTAACTGCGCGATTCATTATAAAGAAAGCAAAATTTGTCTCGTTTGACTGGATTTAGCGGCAATTTTAAAAATGTAGCTCAACTGGCTCTTTTTTTCTGTTCTAACTGATCAGATGTCTGAAAAAATAAATATTGTCATATACTGTATGTATCATGCGTCATAAAAATTTCTTGAAGTATCGCAATATTATATTTTTGCTATACTGACCTGCTGTAATTTCAGATTTCAACAAACTGATTTTTTTTTTCTGGTGAAGTTGAACAGAAAAAAAAAAACATAAAATTACCTGTCATTTCTATTTTCATAGCCTACACTGACGAGCACATTGGTGTCTATATGTCACTGCATAGCAACCCCTATACATTAAAAATACATTAACAGTGGGAATTTACAGTTTAATCAAATTTTGTTTAGATTTTTTTCCATTAGCTGACGTGGCTGGCGCAGGAGATCATATTTTTGGCTCCTGGGTGATCTACTTAATTGTCCTGAAGTGTTGGCAGAGACATCTGATGATCCTCTCTGCTGTCCTGATTACACGCTGGAGTTTGGCTCGTTCTAGTGAGATGAAGGAACCAAACCAGGTGGTTATGGATGAGGTGAGGATGGATTCACTGTGTAGAACTGGATAATCCGGATAATCAGCAGGTAGAACATTCTTTTCTCTCTTGGTGATGGAGACCGTGTTCTTCTCCCACTTCACTTCCCTGGATATGGTGGTACTCAGGAACTAGAGTGACTCCTCAGTGGAAACCACAGAGCCATTGATGCTGAGATAGGGGTAGAAAAGGGGGTTGTGCCTGAAATCTACCACCTTTCCATACTTACATACCCATATAATATTTCCATAATTCAATTACATTCAGGTAAAGAGTGTAGATCTGCAGTGTTGGAGGAACATCTGCAGCAGACACCAAGTATCAGGAATAAAAATGTGCAAAGGTTTATTTCTCATTCCCTCTCTCTGCCATCAGTAAGTGTGAAACCTGGACCACAGGTGCTGTAATATAATGACACTGATTTAACATTCATATTTAGCAATGCAGTATTCGTGTATTTGTAATTATAAGCAAATAAGCTGATCCAAACTGCCTGCATACATCTGCTTAAACTTTATCAAAGCTCCTCTAAACAAAGTCTGCCTCACCTGGATTTTCTCCACAACATTCAGAAATAAGCGCAATCAAAGAGTAACAGAATCTAGAAAGACGAAAACAAGCCGCACGTCAAAGTTCCCCTTTAAAGCATCTGCTTTTAATGCTGCGTGAGATATTGTGCCTGAGCATATTGAAATTCTTTAATTAAGTCTGTGGTGTGACTGTGGACTGATTAGATACACTTTGCTGTGGGTTTTATTTTATTTCCTTTAATTACTGACTTCTTTTTGCTCTTCTGGTGAAGGATTACAATAAAGCAGTGTGTCTGAAGAGTAATTCACTGAACATCATTTATTTATGACTTATATTACAAAATGTGAATAAAATACTTTGATTTCTTAGGAAGTAGCATGTTTGAAGCTACCGAGCAACTCGGAACCCAGTATTTTCTTATTGATGAGTGAGATTAAAGAGAAAAAATGCTGCCTAGTTGGGTTCATTTGGTTTCTAGGAAGGTCAGAGAATTAATAAATTGGGAATTTTCCAGTTAATCAGCAGGAATTCTGGATCTTCACTCAGAATCCCTCAGTTTGTCATGGGACTCCACCAGAGAATGACAAGCCACCCAGCAGCACCCACTCAACTGAATATTGATTACCATCACCTTTGTATATATGCCTGTCCACTCGCACGCTGTCTTTGTGAATGATTGGTGCTGATATGTCTGTTTATTCTCCATTTAATAAACCTTACAGTTGATTTTATGTCCGCAAATGTCTAATTCATCAACCCAGTGTTACAGAATTAAACTGTAAAATGCAGCGAACCGTGGATTTTAGAGCTGGATCCTTAATTTGGGCCATAAATGACAAAACGGGGGAAAACTCTATGACCAATAATATGCTAGTGGTAATCACTGGTGCATATTCTAGATTATAACGGGACAGTTGAAGCTTGTAAAGTCATTCACTGTGTTTAATCAAAGGCTTGTAACAGACATTATCGTATCTCTGAGCTTATATCAGTGTTACAGGGACTCTTTCAGTAAAAAGTCCTGTATAGAGCTGCCACTACTGTTTACAGTGACGTATGTGGGACCTTCAGGAGTTTTTAAAAATAACAGGGTGTGTTGGAGCCATTTTTATCTTTAATTTTCTAGGTCACTTGTGTTTGTACCCAACTAAATGTCTCCCTCATGTGGTGCATACCGGTCACTGCATCCATGTTTTCAGGGTAGACCTAGCTAGTGCCCAGTCAGAAGAGCAAACAGTTTTTCCACCGCAGTCTGTAATTGATTTGTTTATTTATTTTGAATTTTTTGTTAATTTCATATATTATGCTTTGTTTGAATAAACATCAACTAAACCTTAAGACAGCATCTGCGTGTGAGCTGAAGTTTGGCTGGGACAGGGTGAATGGTAGATTCTTCTGTCATTTCCTCATTACGTAGGTAGTTAATCTAATGTGTAAGGCCTTCAGTCCAGCTCCTGAAGCCCTTAACAATGGACAAGTTCTATCAGCTGTGCCTACCTAGATCCCACAGAGATAACAATCCTGAGGGGATAAGTTTTTGTCAGGTGTTTACCCTTAAAATCTTTGCTTTTGCACGTGTGATTGCAATACATATAGAGTTTAAACACAGCAATCATTACAATTTTACTAAATAAAAGTGAACCAAATATGACCAAATATGTGTCTGTTAGTCAAAATACAACACATACAGACATTCTTAGGTCATCTAGGGAGACCTAAAGGGTACCTGAGTTGTAAACGGGACAAAGAAAAGAAAACAAAGTCAAATATACCTCACATTTTCTCAAGGAAACGCTATTCTTTGTCCAGCTGGGTCTAAAAAAATATCCCAGAGCTATAGTCCCAAAGCTGTCCAAGGCCAGGTCATCTCTGAGCAGCAGTCAGTCAAGGACATCCCCTTCAACCACATCAGAGCAGTAATAACACCAAGCACCAAATGTCAGACTCAATCCAGTAAAGGTATTGGACAGTACTGAGGGTAGTCTAGATTTCACCGTATTCCAAACCTCCAATTTTCAACAAAATGAGACTTGCCAGTACTTCAGCTCACTTTGGAGAACATTATTGATTTACATGCAGAGCTGCAGTGTGAGGTACTGTAAGAAATACTAATGAACGGTGATGAAGAGGAGAAGGAGTAAATCCACTTCTTTCCAAGTACTGTTTCAGAGTCCAAACCTGAGGGTCAGTTGAAGATTTTCTTCAGAAGATTCAATGAGATGAAGAGGGCTTTAGAAGAGTGTTGTGGAAACATATGGCTGGAATGATGAATGGGCAAATATTTTTTCTTAGATACCTCAGCCGAGCCTGAGTGCTTGAATTCTCTACAAGCTCCATCCACAAATACTTCCATTTAGAGCAACTTAAAAATGCTATGATTTTTATTGGTATTGCCATAGTTTTGGGTCATGTCTGTACAAATTAGAGATACATGAATATAATACCTGTATCAGCAGTGGTGGACAGTAACTGAGTAACTGAGTAAATGTAATTAGTTTCTGTACTTTAGTATTTTTGGTGTATCTGTACTGAAGTTTCTCCATTCTGGACTTTTTCCTTTCACTCCACTACATTTCAGAGTCTAATATCCGACTTTTTCCTCCTACATTTTGAGAAATCTGTCGTTCCTTTTGGTTTCTGTGTGTATAAAACCGTAACATGTCAAAACGAAAGAAGCGCAAAGCCAGAGCACCAATCAGGGCCCAGCGGTCACTTTGTTTAGAGCTGGTTTTGACCTGTTGGTCATACCGACCCAGTGCAGCACGCGGTTCAACGTCAGCGCAGCAGCGTAAAACTTTGGGAGAGTCTGTTCAACATAAATGATGAACTAACCTAACTTTGTGTAAATAGAGCTCAATATAGAAATATGTCCACATATGCAGTCGAGACTGACGCGGCTTTTTTCTGAATTTCTACAAACACCATTTCATTTAATATTCAGGCTATAAAAACGAAGGCAAAAATAGTCGACATTTGCTCCCGAAGTCTGTATATACTGACTTTACTCTGTTTGCATGAATGTGATAGTGACGTAATGCAACGGGGAGCGATGAGGCGGAGGCATACGCTGAGATAAGCGAGATGTATTAAGGGTCATGGTCGAGACTGTCCAGGGTCATAGAGCCAACATGGAGGAGATCGAGGAGCAGACTTAACATAAGCGGGAATAAACACTGATACATCAACCCCCCCCAACACCCCCCAAGAAAGCAAAAAACAAGGACAGAACCAAACTCTACACGGACAGGAGCCGGGACAGCACACGTGACAGGCACAGAAGCCGGAGCAGGAGAACTCAGAACAGGAACCAGGGGCACAGCAAAGGCAGAAACGGGCACAGAGGCGGGAACACGGGAACAAACCAAAAGCACAGAAACGGAAGAAGACACAGGCACAGCAACAGATGAAACAGAACGAGGACAAAAAACGGAGGGAGGGCAAGGAGCAACAACACAAAACAACACCGAACGAGAGACAACAGGAGAAACAGGACGAGGAAAACAAGAACGAATGACAGACCACACAAAAGACAGGGGAACAGGCACCAAGACAGGAACAGGAACAGAAACAAAAGGAGAAACAGGAACAGGAACAACAACAGGAACAGAAACGGACACAGACACAACAGTAGGAAACAAGACAACACCAGGGACAGAAGAGGGCAAAAACAAAGGAACAGAAACAGCAGACACGGGAGGCACAGAAGGACCACGAGGAACAGAGACAGGAGAAACGGGAGGCCCACGGGGAACAGAGACAGGCGAGGGTGGGATGGGTGGGAACAAAGGGGCTGTAAAGTCCACGGGGGCAGACGGGCCTGCTACGACGGCCACAGGGGCAGACGGGCCTGCTACGACGACCACAGGGGCAGACGGGCATGCCACGACGTCCACGGGGGCAGGTGGCGGGTCCGGAGTTGTAGCGACTGGTGGCAGGTCCGGAGGCGCAGGCTTGCCGCGGGGTGTGGCCACGGGATCTGGAACTCCAACTGGGTAGAGTGGCTCCAACCTGGAGGAACACACAGACACGGAACCCACTCGGCCGTTCTCAAGGCTCACTTGAGGGATTGACGTCTCACAGTGGCGCTTGAGGATGAGCCGACTACCTAGGTCGCTCCTCCCTGCAGCGGCACTCAAGACGGGCAGACCCAAGGCGCTTACCTGAGGTCTCGTCAGATACCAAAACAAACATGGACAGGACTGGGAGGGGCCAATCGTGACATGTCATAACATTAATACAGTGTTTTGTTTTTTGGTAAAACAGGCTGTAGACAGATTGTACTGTCCTATCTGGTATATCACTGCCTGATTTTAGCTTCAGTGCTCAGAGTTAGTAGCGCTGCTGTTTTTCTCAGTGTGTTTGCTCAGTACTCATGTTATTCTGAATGAATCAGCTTTATTGATAATCATCCATAGACAGATCATCTGTAGAGGCTGCATTTCATGTAGCAGGTCAGTCAGACAGAGCGCTTTCATGCAGTGCGAGTATAAATTGTAGCTTTGTCCAACTACGATGGTATTAAAATGTACAGTCTGAAAGTCACCAAAGAACAAGATTTCTAAAACCACACAGTGTCTGGCTTTAGAGGACATTCATCTACAGCTCAATCAGCCAATCAAAAGACTCCAACCAGATGTAATACTGGAAGCATGAGCTCCTCAGATGTGATTCCTGCTGTCGCTGCGCTGCTGAAAGAGACAGATGAAGATCAAAACTATGAAACATACTATACTTGCAGCAGGACAGAAGCACTTTTCTGATGGGAAACAAAACCTGCTTTTCTCTACTTCAGCAATACTAATACTAAGTCAAACTAATGTAGTGAGGGTAGCTAATGTACCTTAAGATCAGACAGATTTAAGGAATTATCTGTGAAGGTAAATTATACTCATTTACACTAATAACTACTTGAGCTGGAGCCTATCACAGCTGTCATTGGGCGAAAGGCAGGATACACCCTGGACCGGTAGCCAGTCCATCACAGGGCTAGCATATGTATATATAAATATATAGTGTAATGTAGCTTTGAGTGCTGTTGGCTGATAAAGATGAAGAAAACTGAATAAATATCTCTGTTCTATGGGAGCTTTTTAAGCTCTTGGTGAGCAGACAGTTTAGATGCAGCAGGAATGACCAGCATGATAATAGGGCAAGGGGGAAAGATCTGGACTGGAATACATATTATGGACGATGAAGGAGGATCTGCCATGAGCAGAAAGCATAAATACCTTCCTCCTTTAATGTCAGGCTTGTGGGTGCTTTAAAATCAGTCCATGAACATGTAAAGCCTCTGAATGGCTCTTGGCTTGTCTTCAGAAGCTTTACGTGTTCATATCTGGTTCCTGCTTGTATATGGAGGCCTCAGGCTTAAGGGAGATGTCTGAAGGCCAAAGAGCTGCAGATGCTCCGAGATAAGGACGAGCATATGGCCATTCAGTTTAAAATAAGCATACAGTCCTGTCCTACACAAAACAGCACCTCAGTTTGGTGGTGAAGGGTCAGATGAGGTGAAGGCCTTGTTGCTGACGTACGTGTAGTTTATTAGTCAAGTATGTTTTCACTTCTGATGTTGTGTCAGTTTTAAATTAGTAATCAAGCAAGTAGTAATTTAAATATTAATCATTTAAAAGTAGTGATTAAAAGCTTACTAGGTACTATTTGCAAATGTGCCTTTAAATCATTTTTAATAATGCCTGATATAGTTTGCACCAATATGTTTCATTCAGTCCCCAATACATGTAGTGCATAGACGAATGAACAGATGCTTTATTATAACTGATGTCAACATTATTGGAGAAGTAAAACTGTAAATAAAGAATAGGGCAGCCAAACATATAAGCTTCATAATCAAAAGTATGTGGACACCTGCTCATCACACTCATATGAGCTTATTGGATGTTTAATTCCCAAACAATGGGTCTTAATATGGAGATGCCCCCTTTATGGCTATAACAGCCTTCACACTTCTGGGAAGGTTTCCACATGATTTTGGAGTGTGTCTGTGGGAATTTCTGTCCATTCCGTCAAAAGACCGTTTGTGAGATCGGATACTGATGTTGGACAGAGGGCCTGACTTAAAATCAATGACTCATAATCAATGTTTCAATTCAACCCAAAGTTTGAGGTCAGGGCTCTGTGCAGGCCACTGGAGTTCATCCACAGCAAACTCAATTTGTGCACAGAGGCTCAGACATGCTGGAACAGGAAAGGCTCTTCCCCAATCTTCCAACTAAAAACTGGAAGCATTTAACAGTGTAAAATGTCTTTGTGTGCTGTAATATCACCCTTCACTGGAACTTAGGGGCCCAAACCCTGAAAAACAGCCCAAGCCCATTATCCCTCCTCCACCAAACTGTACTGTTGAAATGATGCACTCTGGCTGGTAACGTTCTCCTGGCATCCACCAAACCCAGATTCATCCATTGGACTGCCAGACAGTGAAGCATGGCTAATCACTCCAGAGAACGTGTTTCAACTGCTCCACAGTTCAGTGGCAGTGTGCTTTACACCACTCCAGCCTTATCAGCCTTAGATGTCTAACATTTCTCAGAGCAGTAGATTAAGCAAAAAAAAAACAACAACTCTATTTTGACTATGATGTTCTTATTAAATGTTATCAACTCAGAAGTTGCTAATTAAGTGGCTGTCTTTGTTTCTCTATTAGGAAATAAATAGAGTTAATTAAGTATTTCCCAGAGCTTGTCAATGTGTGTCTTAATCTTATGCACAATCCATCCCTGACCATTCCCTGTGGAAATGATGGGAAGGGCAAGTGCAGTGTTACAGTGAAGCTTATTTGTGGGTTCACTGTAACAGACAGAGGGTCAGGTTAACACCTAATAGAAGTAACCTGAAAACACTCTTTGGCTCAGGTCTCTTCAAAACACTGATGAATCATTCTTAATGTTGGTGGGAGGCCACAGCTGGGAAATGTGGTAGTATGGCCAGAAGCTCACATTGTTTGACCTTCTTTAACAGCATGATAAGTCAGTGTTTAATTGTGCCCCGATTTGGGTCGTTCCCCATGCTCCCCCATGTTCAAATTTAGATTATATGTTATTTCGTTAAAATTAATCAGTTTTCCTGCTAAACACAAAGAACAAAAACGTTATTAGTGTGGTAATACTTCATAAAATCAAACCCTTTCCACTGCAAGTTCAGCAAAATTCCCCTGAAATGCAGGCTGGCAAAGTCAGACTGGGTAGATCCTGAGGACGGCAAGAGGAAACTGCCATTTCACTGACATACAAAACATCCAAACTCACGCTTTTAAAAAACATGGTGCTTTAAGGCTTTTTAATAAAGAAATTGATGCTCCATAGAACCACAAACACCTAAAGAAAGCTTTGAATGATAAAAAGGTTATTTACGTCATCAAAGGGTCTTTCATATTAATGGAGAATCTGCTGGAAATGGTTCTATAAAGAACTTTACAAGACAAAGAACTATATAGTTACAAGTCAAAGTGCTGTGGATTTTTACATTTTTAGTAGCATTATTTTAAGCATTAATATTTTAGTAGCATATTTTTAAGCATTCATATTTTTACTAGCATATTTTTAAGCATTATTATTTTTACTAGCATACTTTTAAGCATTAATATTTTTACTAGCATACTTTTAAGCATTAATATTTTTAGTAGCATACTTTTAAGCATTAATATTTTTAGTAGCATACTTTTAAGCATTAATATTTTTACTAGCATACTTTTAAGCATTAATATTTTAGTAGCATACTTTTAAGCATTAATATTTTTAGTAGCATACTTTTAAGCATTAATATCAGAAGGCATTAACTCGCGCTTCGTTTTATGACATTCGCATGGCAGGGCAGGCGAAGAACAGACAGTACGTGACAAACGTGCAGAGATGTACGCAAAAACAGAAAACCGTCTAAAGTCAAAAACCAGAAGTAGGTCTGCGCCTGACCTAAGGAACATGAGGGTCTCGTATCTATATATGGTAAACCATATGTCCATTGCACCCACTAAACAGGAACATGTACACATTTAGGTTCAGCTTATACGCACACACACATTCAGCTTCAGGGTATGAAAGGAGTCAGAGCACGTTGGGAGGTCAGAGCTGACTTGGGAGACGCATGATGCCTGTTCTCCGTTTGTAGCCAGAATTCTGTAATAAAACTTCGTTAGTTTCACTTCAGTCTGATCTACTCGTCTCAACGAACACGCAGGACTGCTTTCGTCCACAGTACTACAGAGAACCCTTTCTGCTAAGACTGCAGACGATTTAGTATGACGTGCAGCAAAAATAAACTCATGCATCTCGTTTACTTGATTCTGATTGGTTCAAAGTCAGCTCAGTAATGTTTTTAAAGATATCATTGGCTCTGATTTATCACTTATTAAATGGAAAGAATACTGATGTGTAGCTGCAACTGCGGGCGTTTAGCTTGATAAACAATCATCTGTTTCCCATCAGATTCAGTGCCCTGACCATTGTCAGCTCAGGTGCTCAGTGAGGGGAGGGATTTTGAAAGCAGCAGTAATTTTAGTGCGGTGTTTACTTCAGACAGTCTGAGTTTCAGAGACTGAAAACCACGAAACTCACACCTACTCTCTCACCTCAAACCACAGCATCTGCTTGAGTTTACACGATTCGAATGTCCACACGCTGGTTCCACACACACACACACACACACGGGGGTTGCTGGAGCCTATCCCAGCGGTCATTGGGCGGAAGGCAGGATACACCCTGGGCAGGTCGCCAGTCCATCGCAGGGCTATACGCTGGTTCCATTTGGGCAAAATATTTAATATTAACACATATATTCCCAAAAGTGAGCACACAGAAAGAATAAAACGGTATTGATGCAACACACTCACACATTGTCTAAGCTGGCATGGTGGCGTGGTGGGTGGCGCTGTTCTCTCACAGCGAGGAGGGTCTGGGTTCGATTCCCTGGCCGGGTGACCGGCGTCCTCTCTGTGTGGAGTCTGCATGTTCTCCTCGTGTCTGCGTGGGGTTCCTCTGGGTTCTCCGGTCAGACAGATTGGACATGCTACATTGCCCCTAGGTGTGAGTGTCTGTCTGTCTGCCCTGTGATGGACTGGCGACCTGTCCAGGGTGTATCCTGCCTGAAGACTGCTGGGATAGGCTCCAGTGACCCTGACGGAGAAGCGGCTTAGAAAATGGATGGATGGTTATAATGACTAGTCGTCTATGTTTTCTGTAAAAAAATGAGCAGTCATGTCTCCTGTAAGTCTCATTGGTGCTGCATTTTAAATGATTTGAAAACTCTTCTACAAAAAGTCTTTAAACTGCTGAAGTCTGTAGCTACATCCATCCCTGCTGAATGCAGCCAAATGAAGTGGTGTGGGAGGCTTTTGTGGAAGGATTTTCTACCAAGTCGCTGACCACATAACCAGCATGGCATAGAGGTGCTTTTGAAAAGAGAACTGAAGAAATGCTCTCCATACAAAGGGCAGCACCTTACAGGAGGAGTTGAGCTTTTAAGGCAGAAGTTGGAAGAGCTTAAACATGAGAAGACATCAAACAAAGAGAGAAAAGAGGGAAGTGGAGCGGCGTGGGGGAGCCAGCCTACTCAAACCTGCAGTGTTTCTGGAGCAGATGTTTTCAAAGAACAAAGGGAATGACCTGACATGCACTGCGAGTCTTGGAGTGGACCATTTTGTGAAGCAGAGGACAAAAAGCAAAAATGGAGATTTTGCTTTAAGATATTAAAATTCCACGTTTAGTCCCAAAAGCCAGACTTCCTCACGTAGCGGAATGCTGGCATGGAATGGTGGCAGGGAGAGCTGATAAACACCATTTAAACATATTTAGCCAATAAACATATTTTTACTGTCTACTCATTTAATTCAACATGAATCATCACGCTTGGCATCATCTCACCACCATCTTCACAAACTGGCTGATTTTGAGCTGAAACAGCTGAGCATAGCAACAGACCATTAACGTTCGCCTGGCCGCCTGTCTGCATGAATTTCAAGCCACATGTGGCTCTCTGTGGTCTCAAAGTGGCTTTAATTTAATCCAGATCACAGGGGCCAGTAAGCGAAGGGCCATTAAGGAAGTCAGTGAGGCAGCAGAAGTTGCCTCAAAGTGGCTGAGGATAAGGAGAGGAGAACCATGGGTGGGGTAGCACTACCTGGACACAAGCTGGAGCCTAATCAACCCCAGCTGGGTCGCCTGGGTGAGAGTGTATGATGTCCGAAAGACCCGAAACACATCATGACCCCAGGTAACATCACCGATGATGTGTCCAGGTTGCATCAAGTTGATGAATGTTACAAGGTTATGTTTAAATGCTGTGTGTGTTTATTGTGTTTAAATGCTGTGTGTGTTTATTGTGTTTAAATGCTGTTTGTGTTTATTGTGTTTAAATGCTGTGTGTGTTTATTGTGTTTAAATGCTGTGTGTGTTTATTGTGTTTAAATGCTGTGTGTGTTTATTGTGTTTAAATGCTGTGTGTTTATAGTGTTTAAATGCTGTGTGTGTTTATTGTGTTTAAATGCTGGGTGTGTTTACAGTGTTTGAATGCTGCGTGTGTTTATAGTGTTTAAATGTTGCGTGTGTTTATTGTGTTTAAATGCTGTGTGTGTTTATAGTGTTTAAATGCTGCGTGTGTTTATAGTGTTTAAATGCTGTGTGTGTTTATTGTGTTTAAATGCTGCGTGTGTTTATAGTGTTTAAATGCTGGGTGTGTTTATTGTGTTTAAATGCTGTGTGTGTTTATAGTGTTTAAATGCTGGGTGTGTTTATTGTGTTTAAATGTTGTGTGTTTATTGTGTTTAAATGCTGTGTGTGTTTATGGTGTTTAAATGCTGTGTGTTTATGGTGTTTAAATGCTGCGTGTGTTTATTGTGTTTGAATGCTGCGTGTGTTTATAGTGTTTAAATGTTGCGTGTGTTTATTGTGTTTAAATGTTGTGTGTTTATTGTGTTTAAATGCTGTGTGTGTTTATTGTGTTTAAATGCTGTGTGTGTTTATAGTGTTTAAATGCTGTGTGTGTTTATAGTGTTTAAATGCTGTGTGTGTTTATAGTGTTTAAATGCTGTGTGTTTATAGTGTTTAAATGCTGTGTGTGTTTATAGTGTTTAAATGCTGGGTGTGTTTATAGTGTTTAAATGCTGTGTGTTTATAGTGTTTAAATGCTGTGTGTGTTTATTGTGTTTAAATGCTGTGTGTGTTTATAGTGTTTAAATGCTGTGTGTGTTTATAGTGTTTAAATGCTGTGTGTGTTTATTGTGTTTAAATGCTGTGTGTGTTTATAGTGTTTAAATGCTGTGTGTGTTTATAGTGTTTAAATGCTGTGTGTGTTTATTGTGTTTAAATGCTGTGTGTGTTTATAGTGTTTAAATGCTGTGTGTGTTTATAGTGTTTAAATGCTGTGTGTGTTTATAGTGTTTAAATGCTGTGTGTGTTTATTGTGTTTAAATGTTGTGTGTGTTTATAGTGTTTAAATGTTGTGTGTGTTTATAGTGTTTAAATGCTGTGTGTTTATAGTGTTTAAATGCTGTGTGTGTTTATAGTGTTTAAATGCTGTGTGTGTTTATAGTGTTTAAATGATGTGTGTGTTTATAGTGTTTAAATGTTGTGTGTGTTTATTGTGTTTAAATGCTCTGTGTGTTTATAGTGTTTAAATGCTGTGTGTGTTTATAGTGTTTAAATGCTGGGTGTGTTTATTGTGTTTAAATGCTGGGTGTGTTTATTGTGTTTAAATGCTGGGTGTGTTTATTGTGTTTAAATGCTGGGTGTGTTTATTGTGTTTAAATGCTGTGTGTGTTTATAGTGTTTAAATGCTGTGTGTGTTTATAGTGTTTAAATGCTGTGTGTGTTTATTGTGTTTAAATGCTGTGTGTTTATTGTGTTTAAATGCTGTGTGTGTTTATAGTGTTTAAATGCTGTGTGTGTTTATAGTGTTTAAATGCTGGGTGTGTTTATTGTGTTTAAATGCTGTTTGTGTTTATAGTGTTTAAATGCTGTGTGTGTTTATAGTGTTTAAATGCTGTTTGTGTTTATAGTGTTTAAATGCTGTGTGTGTTTATAGTGTTTAAATGCTGTGTGTGTTTGTGTTTAAATGCTGTGTGTGTTTATTGTGTTTAAATGCTGTGTGTGTTTATAGTGTTTAAATGCTGTGTGTGTTTATTGTGTTTAAATGCTGTGTGTGTTTCTTGTGTTTAAATGCTGTGTGTGTTTATTGTGTTTAAATGCTGTTTGTGTTTATAGTGTTTAAATGCTGTTTGTGTTTATAGTGTTTAAATGCTGTGTGTGTTTATAGTGTTTAAATGCTGTGTGTGTTTATTGTGTTTAAATGCTGTGTGTGTTTATTGTGTTTAAATGCTGTGTGTGTTTATAGTGTTTAAATGCTGTGTGTGTTTATAGTGTTTAAATGCTGTGTGTTTTTATAGTGTTTAAATGCTGTGTGTGTTTATTGTGTTTAAATGCTGGGTGTGTTTATAGTGTTTAAATGCTGGGTGTGTTTATTGTGTTTAAATGCTGTGTGTGTTTATAGTGTTTAAATGCTGTGTGTGTTTATAGTGTTTAAATGCTGGGTGTGTTTATTGTGTTTAAATGCTGGGTGTGTTTATAGTGTTTAAATGCTGTGTGTGTTTATAGTGTTTAAATGCTGGGTGTGTTTATTGTGTTTAAATGCTGTGTGTGTTTATTGTGTTTAAATGCTGTGTGTGTTTATTGTGTTTAAATGCTGGGTGTGTTTATTGTGTTTAAATGCTGTGTGTGTTTATTGTGTTTAAATGCTGTGTGTGTTTATAGTGTTTAAATGCTGTGTGTGTTTATTGTGTTTAAATGCTGGGTGTGTTTATAGTGTTTAAATGCTGGGTGTGTTTATAGTGTTTAAATGCTGGGTGTGTTTATTGTGTTTAAATGCTGGGTGTGTTTATAGTGTTTAAATGCTGTGTGTGTTTATTGTGTTTAAATGCTGTGTGTGTTTATTGTGTTTAAATGCTGTGTGTGTTTATAGTGTTTAAATGCTGTGTGTGTTTATAGTGTTCAAATGCTGGGTGTGTTTATTGTGTTTAAATGCTGGGTGTGTTTAGTGTGTTTAAATGCTGGGTGTGTTTATTGTGTTTAAATGCTGGGTGTGTTTATTGTGTTTAAATGCTGTGTGTGTTTATAGTGTTTAAATGCTGTGTGTGTTTATAGTGTTTAAATGCTGTGTGTGTTTATTGTGTTTAAATGCTGTGTGTTTATTGTGTTTAAATGCTGTGTGTGTTTATAGTGTTTAAATGCTGTGTGTGTTTATAGTGTTTAAATGCTGTGTGTGTTTGTGTTTAAATGTTGTGTGTGTTTATAGTGTTTAAATGCTGTGTGTTTATAGTGTTTAAATGCTGTGTGTGTTTATAGTGTTTAAATGCTGTGTGTGTTTATAGTGTTTAAATGATGTGTGTGTTTATAGTGTTTAAATGTTGTGTGTGTTTATTGTGTTTAAATGCTCTGTGTGTTTATAGTGTTTAAATGCTGTGTGTGTTTATAGTGTTTAAATGCTGTTTGTGTTTATAGTGTTTAAATGCTGTGTGTGTTTATAGTGTTTAAATGCTGTTTGTGTTTATAGTGTTTAAATGCTGTGTGTGTTTATAGTGTTTAAATGATGTGTGTGTTTATAGTGTTTAAATGTTGTGTGTGTTTATTGTGTTTAAATGCTCTGTGTGTTTATAGTGTTTAAATGCTGTGTGTGTTTATAGTGTTTAAATGCTGTTTGTGTTTATAGTGTTTAAATGCTGTGTGTGTTTATAGTGTTTAAATGCTGTTTGTGTTTATAGTGTTTAAATGCTGTGTGTGTTTATAGTGTTTAAATGCTGGGTGTGTTTATTGTGTTTAAATGTTGTGTGTGTTTATAGTGTTTAAATGCTGTGTGTGTTTATAGTGTTTAAATGCTGTTTGTGTTTATAGTGTTTAAATGCTGTGTGTGTTTATAGTGTTTAAATGCTGGGTGTGTTTATTGTGTTTAAATGCTGTGTGTGTTTATTGTGTTTAAATGTTGTGTGTGTTTATTGTGTTTAAATGCTGTGTGTGTTTATTGTGTTTAAATGCTGTTTGTGTTTATAGTGTTTAAATGCTGTGTGTGTTTGTGTTTAAATGCTGTGTGTGTTTATTGTGTTTAAATGCTGGGTGTGTTTATAGTGTTTAAATGCTGGGTGTGTTTATAGTGTTTAAATGCTGGGTGTGTTTATTGTGTTTAAATGCTGGGTGTGTTTATAGTGTTTAAATGCTGTGTGTGTTTATTGTGTTTAAATGCTGTGTGTGTTTATTGTGTTTAAATGCTGTGTGTGTTTATAGTGTTTAAATGCTGTGTGTGTTTATAGTGTTTAAATGCTGGGTGTGTTTATTGTGTTTAAATGCTGGGTGTGTTTATTGTGTTTAAATGCTGGGTGTGTTTATTGTGTTTAAATGCTGGGTGTGTTTATTGTGTTTAAATGCTGTGTGTGTTTATAGTGTTTAAATGCTGTGTGTGTTTATAGTGTTTAAATGCTGTGTGTGTTTATTGTGTTTAAATGCTGTGTGTTTATTGTGTTTAAATGCTGTGTGTGTTTATAGTGTTTAAATGCTGTGTGTGTTTATAGTGTTTAAATGCTGTGTGTTTATAGTGTTTAAATGCTGTTTGTGTTTATAGTGTTTAAATGCTGTGTGTGTTTGTGTTTAAATGTTGTGTGTGTTTATAGTGTTTAAATGCTGTGTGTTTATAGTGTTTAAATGCTGTGTGTGTTTATAGTGTTTAAATGCTGTGTGTGTTTATAGTGTTTAAATGATGTGTGTGTTTATAGTGTTTAAATGTTGTGTGTGTTTATTGTGTTTAAATGCTCTGTGTGTTTATAGTGTTTAAATGCTGGGTGTGTTTATTGTGTTTAAATGCTGGGTGTGTTTATTGTGTTTAAATGCTGGGTGTGTTTATTGTGTTTAAATGCTGTGTGTGTTTATAGTGTTTAAATGCTGTGTGTGTTTATAGTGTTTAAATGCTGTGTGTGTTTATTGTGTTTAAATGCTGTGTGTTTATTGTGTTTAAATGCTGTGTGTGTTTATAGTGTTTAAATGCTGTGTGTGTTTATAGTGTTTAAATGCTGTGTGTTTATAGTGTTTAAATGCTGTTTGTGTTTATAGTGTTTAAATGCTGTGTGTGTTTGTGTTTAAATGTTGTGTGTGTTTATAGTGTTTAAATGCTGTGTGTTTATAGTGTTTAAATGCTGTGTGTGTTTATAGTGTTTAAATGCTGTGTGTGTTTATAGTGTTTAAATGATGTGTGTGTTTATAGTGTTTAAATGTTGTGTGTGTTTATTGTGTTTAAATGCTCTGTGTGTTTATAGTGTTTAAATGCTGTTTGTGTTTATAGTGTTTAAATGCTGTGTGTGTTTATAGTGTTTAAATGCTGTTTGTGTTTATAGTGTTTAAATGTTGCGTGTGTTTATTGTGTTTAAATGCTGTGTGTGTTTATAGTGTTTAAATGCTGCGTGTGTTTATAGTGTTTAAATGCTGTGTGTGTTTATTGTGTTTAAATGCTGCGTGTGTTTATAGTGTTTAAATGCTGGGTGTGTTTATTGTGTTTAAATGCTGTGTGTGTTTATAGTGTTTAAATGCTGTGTGTGTTTATTGTGTTTAAATGCTGTGTGTGTTTATTGTGTTTAAATGCTGTGTGTGTTTATGGTGTTTAAATGCTGTGTGTTTATAGTGTTTAAATGCTGTGTGTGTTTATTGTGTTTAAATGCTGCGTGTGTTTATAGTGTTTAAATGCTGTGTGTGTTTATTGTGTTTAAATGCTGTGTGTGTTTATTGTGTTTAAATGCTGTGTGTGTTTATAGTGTTTAAATGCTGTGTGTGTTTATAGTGTTTAAATGCTGTGTGTGTTTATAGTGTTTAAATGCTGTGTGTGTTTATAGTGTTTAAATGCTGTGTGTTTATAGTGTTTAAATGCTGTGTGTGTTTATAGTGTTTAAATGCTGTGTGTGTTTATTGTGTTTAAATGCTGTGTGTTTATAGTGTTTAAATGCTGTGTGTGTTTATTGTGTTTAAATGCTGTGTGTGTTTATAGTGTTTAAATGCTGTGTGTGTTTATAGTGTTTAAATGCTGGGTGTGTTTATTGTGTTTAAATGCTGTGTGTGTTTATAGTGTTTAAATGCTGTGTGTGTTTATAGTGTTTAAATGCTGTGTGTGTTTGTGTTTAAATGTTGTGTGTGTTTATAGTGTTTAAATGCTGTGTGTGTTTATAGTGTTTAAATGCTGTGTGTGTTTATAGTGTTTAAATGATGTGTGTGTTTATAGTGTTTAAATGTTGTGTGTGTTTATTGTGTTTAAATGCTCTGTGTGTTTATAGTGTTTAAATGCTGTGTGTGTTTATAGTGTTTAAATGCTGTTTGTGTTTATAGTGTTTAAATGCTGTGTGTGTTTATAGTGTTTAAATGCTGTTTGTGTTTATAGTGTTTAAATGCTGTGTGTGTTTATAGTGTTTAAATGCTGTGTGTGTTTATTGTGTTTAAATGCTGTGTGTGTTTATTGTGTTTAAATGCTGTGTGTGTTTATAGTGTTTAAATGCTGGGTGTGTTTATAGTGTTTAAATGCTGTGTGTGTTTATAGTGTTTAAATGCTGTGTGTGTTTATTGTGTTTAAATGCTGTGTCTTTATAGTGTTTAAATGCTGGGTGTGTTTATTGTGTTTAAATGCTGTGTGTGTTTATAGTGTTTAAATGCTGTGTGTGTTTATAGTGTTTAAATGCTGTGTGTGTTTGTGTTTAAATGCTGTGTGTTTATAGTGTTTAAATGCTGTGTGTGTTTATAGTGTTTAAATGCTGTGTGTGTTTATAGTGTTTAAATGTTGTGTGTGTTTATAGTGTTTAAATGTTGTGTGTGTTTATTGTGTTTAAATGCTCTGTGTGTTTATAGTGTTTAAATGCTGTGTGTGTTTATAGTGTTTAAATGCTGTTTGTGTTTATAGTGTTTAAATGCTGTGTGTGTTTATAGTGTTTAAATGCTGTTTGTGTTTATAGTGTTTAAATGCTGTGTGTGTTTATAGTGTTTAAATGCTGTGTGTGTTTGTGTTTAAATGCTGTGTGTGTTTATTGTGTTTAAATGCTGTGTGTGTTTATAGTGTTTAAATGCTGTGTGTGTTTATTGTGTTTAAATGCTGTGTGTGTTTCTTGTGTTTAAATGCTGTGTGTGTTTATTGTGTTTAAATGCTGTGTGTGTTTATTGTGTTTAAATGCTGGGTGTGTTTATAGTGTTTAAATGCTGGGTGTGTTTATTGTGTTTAAATGCTGTGTGAGTTTATTGTGTTTAAATGCTGTGTGTGTTTATTGTGTTTAAATGCTGGGTGTGTTTATTGTGTTTAAATGCTGTGTGTGTTTATAGTGTTTAAATGCTGTGTGTGTTTATAGTGTTTAAATGCTGGGTGTCTTTATAGTGTTTAAATGCTGGGTGTGTTTATTGTGTTTAAATGCTGTGTGTGTTTATAGTGTTTAAATGCTGTGTGTGTTTATAGTGTTTAAATGCTGTGTGTGTTTATAGTGTTTAAATGCTGTGTGTGTTTGTGTTTAAATGTTGTGTGTGTTTATAGTGTTTAAATGCTGTGTGTTTATAGTGTTTAAATGCTGTGTGTGTTTATTGTGTTTAAATGCTGTGTGTGTTTGTGTTTAAATGCTGTGTGTGTTTATAGTGTTTAAATGCTGTGTGTGTTTATAGTGTTTAAATGATGTGTGTGTTTATAGTGTTTAAATGTTGTGTGTGTTTATTGTGTTTAAATGCTCTGTGTGTTTATAGTGTTTAAATGCTGTGTGTGTTTATAGTGTTTAAATGCTGTTTGTGTTTATAGTGTTTAAATGCTGTGTGTGTTTATAGTGTTTAAATGCTGTTTGTGTTTATAGTGTTTAAATGCTGTGTGTGTTTATAGTGTTTAAATGCTGTGTGTGTTTGTGTTTAAATGCTGTGTGTGTTTATTGTGTTTAAATGCTGTGTGTGTTTATAGTGTTTAAATGCTGTGTGTGTTTATTGTGTTTAAATGCTGTGTGTGTTTCTTGTGTTTAAATGCTGTGTGTGTTTATTGTGTTTAAATGCTGTGTGTGTTTATTGTGTTTAAATGCTGGGTGTGTTTATAGTGTTTAAATGCTGGGTGTGTTTATTGTGTTTAAATGCTGTGTGAGTTTATTGTGTTTAAATGCTGTGTGTGTTTATTGTGTTTAAATGCTGGGTGTGTTTATTGTGTTTAAATGCTGTGTGTGTTTATAGTGTTTAAATGCTGTGTGTGTTTATAGTGTTTAAATGCTGGGTGTCTTTATAGTGTTTAAATGCTGGGTGTGTTTATTGTGTTTAAATGCTGTGTGTGTTTATTGTGTTTAAATGCTGTGTGTTTATTGTGTTTAAATGCTGTGTGTTTATAGTGTTTAAATGCCGTGTGTGTTTATAGTATTTAAATGCTGTGTGTGTTTATAGTGTTTAAATGCCGTGTGTGTTTATTGTGTTTAAATGCCGTTTGTGTTTATAGTGTTTAAATGCTGTGTGTGTTTATAGTGTTTAAATGCTGTGTGTGTTTATAGTGTTTAAATGCTGTGTGTGTTTATTGTGTTTAAATGCTGTGTGTGTTTATTGTGTTTAAATGCTGTGTGTGTTTATAGTGTTTAAATGCTGTGTGTGTTTATTGTGTTTAAATGCTGTGTGTGTTTATTGTGTTTAAATGCTGTGTGTGTTTATTGTGTTTAAATGCTGTGTGTGTTTCTTGTGTTTAAATGCTGTGTGTGTTTATTGTGTTTAAATGCTGTGTGTTTATTGTGTTTAAATGCTGTGTGTGTTTATAGTGTTTAAATGTTGTGTGTGTTTATAGTGTTTAAATGCTGTGTGTGTTTATTGTGTTTAAATGCTGTGTGTTTATAGTGTTTAAATGTTGTGTGTGTTTATAGTGTTTAAATGCTGTGTGTGTTTATTGTGTTTAAATGCTGTGTGTTTATAGTATTTAAATGATGTGTGTGTTTATAGTGTTTAAATGCTGTGTGTGTTTATTGTGTTTAAATGCTGTGTGTGTTTATAGTGTTTAAATGCTGTGTGTGTTTATAGTGTTTAAATGCTGTGTGTGTTTATTGTGTTTAAATGCTGTGTGTGTTTATAGTGTTTAAATGCTGGGTGTGTTTATTGTGTTTAAATGCTGTGTGTTTATAGTGTTTAAATGCTGTGTGTGTTTATAGTGTTTAAATGCTGGGTGTGTTTATTGTGTTTAAATGCTGTGTGTTTATAGTGTTTAAATGCTGTGTGTGTTTATAGTGTTTAAATGCTGTGTGTGTTTATAGTGTTTAAATGCTGTGTGTGTTTATAGTGTTTAAATGCTGTGTGTGTTTATTGTGTTTAAATGCTGTGTGTGTTTATAGTGTTTAAATGCTGTGTGTGTTTATAGTGTTTAAATGTTGTGTGTGTTTATTGTGTTTAAATGCCGGGTGTGTTTATTGTGTTTAAATGCCGGGTGCGTTTATTGTGTTTGAATGCTGTGTGTTTATAGTATTTAAATGATGTGTGTGTTTATAGTGTTTAAATGCTGGGTGTGTTTATTGTGTTTAAATGCTGTGTGTGTTTATAGTGTTTAAATGCTGTGTGTGTTTATAGTGTTTAAATGCTGTGTGTGTTTATTGTGTTTAAATGCTGTGTGTGTTTATAGTGTTTAAATGCTGGGTGTGTTTATTGTGTTTAAATGCTGTGTGTTTATAGTGTTTAAATGCTGTGTGTGTTTATAGTGTTTAAATGCTGTGTGTGTTTATTGTGTTTAAATGCTGTGTGTTTATAGTATTTAAATGATGTGTGTGTTTATAGTGTTTAAATGCTGTGTGTGTTTATTGTGTTTAAATGCTGTGTGTGTTTATAGTGTTTAAATGCTGTGTGTGTTTATAGTGTTTAAATGCTGTGTGTGTTTATAGTGTTTAAATGCTGGGTGTGTTTATTGTGTTTAAATGCTGTGTGTTTATAGTGTTTAAATGCTGTGTGTGTTTATAGTGTTTAAATGCTGTGTGTGTTTATAGTGTTTAAATGCTGTGTGTGTTTATAGTGTTTAAATGCTGTGTGTGTTTATAGTGTTTAAATGCTGTGTGTGTTTATAGTGTTTAAATGCCGGGTGTGTTTATAGTGTTTAAATACTGGGTGTGTTTATTGTGTTTAAATGCTGGGTGTGTTCATAGTGTTTAAATGCTGTGTGTGTTTATAGTGTTTAAATGCTGGGTGTGTTTATTGTGTTTAAATGCTGTGTGTGTTTATTGTGTTTAAATGCTGTGTGTGTTTATAGTGTTTAAATGTTGGGTGTGTTTATTGTGTTTAAATGCTGTGTGTGTTTATTGTGTTTAAATGCTGTGTGTGTTTATTGTGTTTAAATGCTGGGTGTGTTTATAGTGTTTAAATGCTGTGTGTGTTTCTTGTGTTTAAATGCTGTGTGTGTTTATTGTTTTAATTGCTGTTTGTGTTTATAGTGTTTAAATGCTGTTTGTGTTCATAGTGTTTAAATGCTGTGTGTTTATAGTGTTTAAATGCTGTGTGTGTTTATTGTGTTTAAATGCTGTGTGTGTTTATAGTGTTTAAATGCTGTGTGTGTTTATAGTGTTTAAATGCTGTGTGTGTTTATTGTGTTTAAATGCTGTTTGTGTTTATAGTGTTTAAATGCTGGGTGTGTTTATTGTGTTTAAATGCTGTGTGTTTATAGTGTTTAAATGCTGTGTGTGTTTATTGTGTTTAAATGCTGTGTGTGTTTATAGTGTTTAAATGCTGTGTGTGTTTATTGTGTTTAAATGCTGGGTGTGTTTATTGTGTTTAAATGCTGTGTGTGTTTATAGTGTTTAAATGCTGTGTGTGTTTATTGTGTTTAAATGCTGGGTGTGTTTATAGTGTTTAAATGCTGGGTGTCTTTATAGTGTTTAAATGCTGTGTGTGTTTATTGTGTTTAAATGCTCTGTGTGTTTATTGTGTTTAAATGCTGGGTGTGTTTATTGTGTTTAAATGCTGTGTGTGTTTATAGTGTTTAAATGCTGTGTGTGTTTATTGTGTTTAAATGCTGGGTGTGTTTATAGTGTTTAAATGCTGTGTGTGTTTATTGTGTTTAAATGCTGTGTGTGTTTATAGTGTTTAAATGCTGTGTGTGTTTATTGTGTTTAAATGCTGTGTGTGTTTATAGTGTTTAAATGCTGGGTGTGTTTATTGTGTTTAAATGCTGTGTGTTTATAGTGTTTAAATGCTGTGTGTGTTTATAGTGTTTAAATGCTGTGTGTGTTTATTGTGTTTAAATGCTGTGTGTTTATAGTATTTAAATGATGTGTGTGTTTATAGTGTTTAAATGCTGTGTGTGTTTATTGTGTTTAAATGCTGTGTGTGTTTATAGTGTTTAAATGCTGTGTGTGTTTATAGTGTTTAAATGCTGTGTGTGTTTATAGTGTTTAAATGCTGGGTGTGTTTATTGTGTTTAAATGCTGTGTGTTTATAGTGTTTAAATGCTGTGTGTGTTTATAGTGTTTAAATGCTGTGTGTGTTTATAGTGTTTAAATGCTGTGTGTGTTTATAGTGTTTAAATGCTGTGTGTGTTTATAGTGTTTAAATGCTGTGTGTGTTTATAGTGTTTAAATGCCGGGTGTGTTTATAGTGTTTAAATACTGGGTGTGTTTATTGTGTTTAAATGCTGGGTGTGTTCATAGTGTTTAAATGCTGTGTGTGTTTATAGTGTTTAAATGCTGGGTGTGTTTATTGTGTTTAAATGCTGTGTGTGTTTATTGTGTTTAAATGCTGTGTGTGTTTATAGTGTTTAAATGTTGGGTGTGTTTATTGTGTTTAAATGCTGTGTGTGTTTATTGTGTTTAAATGCTGTGTGTGTTTATTGTGTTTAAATGCTGGGTGTGTTTATAGTGTTTAAATGCTGTGTGTGTTTCTTGTGTTTAAATGCTGTGTGTGTTTATTGTTTTAATTGCTGTTTGTGTTTATAGTGTTTAAATGCTGTTTGTGTTCATAGTGTTTAAATGCTGTGTGTTTATAGTGTTTAAATGCTGTGTGTGTTTATTGTGTTTAAATGCTGTGTGTGTTTATAGTGTTTAAATGCTGTGTGTGTTTATAGTGTTTAAATGCTGTGTGTGTTTATTGTGTTTAAATGCTGTTTGTGTTTATAGTGTTTAAATGCTGGGTGTGTTTATTGTGTTTAAATGCTGTGTGTTTATAGTGTTTAAATGCTGTGTGTGTTTATTGTGTTTAAATGCTGTGTGTGTTTATAGTGTTTAAATGCTGTGTGTGTTTATTGTGTTTAAATGCTGGGTGTGTTTATTGTGTTTAAATGCTGTGTGTGTTTATAGTGTTTAAATGCTGTGTGTGTTTATTGTGTTTAAATGCTGGGTGTGTTTATAGTGTTTAAATGCTGGGTGTCTTTATAGTGTTTAAATGCTGTGTGTGTTTATTGTGTTTAAATGCTCTGTGTGTTTATTGTGTTTAAATGCTGGGTGTGTTTATTGTGTTTAAATGCTGTGTGTGTTTATAGTGTTTAAATGCTGTGTGTGTTTATTGTGTTTAAATGCTGGGTGTGTTTATAGTGTTTAAATGCTGTGTGTGTTTATTGTGTTTAAATGTTGTGTGTGTTTATAGTGTTTAAATGCTGGGTGTCTTTATAGTGTTTAAATGCTGTGTGTGTTTATTGTGTTTAAATGCTGTGTGTGTTTATTGTGTTTAAATGCTGGGTGTGTTTATTGTGTTTAAATGCTGTGTGTGTTTATAGTGTTTAAATGCTGTGTGTGTTTATTGTGTTTAAATGCTGGGTGTGTTTATAGTGTTTAAATGCTGGGTGTGTTTATAGTGTTTAAATGCTGTGTGTGTTTATTGTGTTTAAATGCTGGGTGTGTTTATAGTGTTTAAATGCTGTGTGTGTTTATTGTGTTTAAATGCTGTGTGTGTTTATTGTGTTTAAATGCTGTGTGTGTTTATAGTGTTTAAATGCTGTGTGTGTTTATAGTGTTTAAATGCTGTGTATGTTTATAGTGTTTAAATGCTGGGTGTGTTTATTGTGTTTAAATGCTGGGTGTGTTTATTGTGTTTAAATGCTGGGTGTGTTTATTGTGTTTAAATGCTGGGTGTGTTTATTGTGTTTAAATGCTGGGTGTGTTTATTGTGTTTAAATGCTGGGTGTGTTTATTGTGTTTAAATGCTGGGTGTGTTTATAGTGTTTAAATGCTGTGTGTTTATTGTGTTTAAATGCTGTGTGTGTTTATTGTGTTTAAATGCTGGGTGTGTTTATTGTGTTTAAATGCTGGGTGTGTTTATTGTGTTTAAATGCTGTGTGTGTTTATAGTGTTTAAATGCTGGGTGTGTTCATAGTGTTTAAATGCTGTGTGTGTTTATAGTGTTTAAATGCTGGGTGTGTTTATTGTGTTTAAATGCTGTGTGTGTTTATTGTGTTTAAATGCTGTGTGTGTTTATAGTGTTTAAATGTTGGGTGTGTTTATTGTGTTTAAATGCTGTGTGTGTTTATTGTGTTTAAATGCTGTGTGTGTTTATTGTGTTTAAATGCTGGGTGTGTTTATAGTGTTTAAATGCTGTGTGTGTTTCTTGTGTTTAAATGCTGTGTGTGTTTATTGTTTTAATTGCTGTTTGTGTTTATAGTGTTTAAATGCTGTTTGTGTTCATAGTGTTTAAATGCTGTGTGTTTATAGTGTTTAAATGCTGTGTGTGTTTATTGTGTTTAAATGCTGTGTGTGTTTATAGTGTTTAAATGCTGTGTGTGTTTATAGTGTTTAAATGCTGTGTGTGTTTATTGTGTTTAAATGCTGTGTGTGTTTATAGTGTTTAAATGCTGGGTGTGTTTATTGTGTTTAAATGCTGTGTGTTTATAGTGTTTAAATGCTGTGTGTGTTTATAGTGTTTAAATGCTGTGTGTGTTTATAGTGTTTAAATGCTGTGTGTGTTTATTGTGTTTAAATGCTGTGTGTGTTTATAGTGTTTAAATGCTGTGTGTGTTTATTGTGTTTAAATGCTGGGTGTGTTTATTGTGTTTAAATGCTGTGTGTGTTTATAGTGTTTAAATGCTGTGTGTGTTTATTGTGTTTAAATGCTGGGTGTGTTTATAGTGTTTAAATGCTGGGTGTCTTTATAGTGTTTAAATGCTGTGTGTGTTTATTGTGTTTAAATGCTGTGTGTGTTTATTGTGTTTAAATGCTGGGTGTGTTTATTGTGTTTAAATGCTGTGTGTGTTTATAGTGTTTAAATGCTGTGTGTGTTTATTGTGTTTAAATGCTGGGTGTGTTTATAGTGTTTAAATGCTGTGTGTGTTTATTGTGTTTAAATGTTGTGTGTGTTTATAGTGTTTAAATGCTGGGTGTCTTTATAGTGTTTAAATGCTGTGTGTGTTTATTGTGTTTAAATGCTGTGTGTGTTTATTGTGTTTAAATGCTGGGTGTGTTTATTGTGTTTAAATGCTGTGTGTGTTTATAGTGTTTAAATGCTGTGTGTGTTTATTGTGTTTAAATGCTGGGTGTGTTTATAGTGTTTAAATGCTGGGTGTGTTTATAGTGTTTAAATGCTGTGTGTGTTTATTGTGTTTAAATGCTGGGTGTGTTTATAGTGTTTAAATGTTGGGTGTGTTTATAGTGTTTAAATGCCGTGTGTGTTTATAGTGTTTAAATGCTGTGTGTGTTTGTGTTTAAATGCTGTGTGTGTTTATTGTGTATAAATGCTGTGTGTGTTTATTGTGTTTAAATGCCGTGTGTGTTTATTGTGTTTAAATGCTGTGTGTGTTTATTGTGTTTAAATGCTGGGTGTCTTTATAGTGTTTAAATGCTGGGTGTGTTTATTGTGTTTAAATGCTGTGTGTGTTTATTGTGTTTAAATGCTGTGTGTGTTTATAGTGTTTAAATGTTGGGTGTGTTTATAGTGTTTAAATGCTGTGTGTGTTTATTGTGTTTAAATGCTGTGTGTGTTTATTGTGTTTAAATGCTGGGTGTGTTTATTGTGTTTAAATGCTGTGTGTGTTTGTGTTTAAATGCTGTGTGTGTTTATTGTGTATAAATGCTGTGTGTGTTTATAGTGTTTAAATGCTGTGTGTGTTTATTGTGTTTAAATGTTGTGTGTGTTCACTGTGTTTAAATGCTTTGTGTTTATTGTGTTTAAATGCTGTGTGTGTTTATTGTGTTTAAATGCTGTGTGTTTTTAGTGTTTAAATGCTGGGTGTGTTTATAGTGTTTAAATGCTGGGTGTGTTTATTGTGTTTAAATGCCGTGTGCGTTTATTGTGTTTAAATGCTGTGTGTTTTTAGTGTTTAAATGCCGTGTGCGTTTATTGTGTTTAAATGCCGTGTGCGTTTATAGTGTTTAAATGCCGTGTGCGTTTATTGTGTTTAAATGCTGTGTGTGTTTATAGTGTTTAAATGCTGTGTGTTTATAGTGTTTAAATGCTGTGTGTGTTTATAGTGTTTAAATGCTGTGTTTTCATTGTGTTTAAATGCTGTGTGTGTTTATAGTGTTTAAATGCTGTGTATGTTTATAGTGTTTAAATGCTGGGTGTGTTTATTGTGTTTAAATGCTGGGTGTGTTTATTGTGTTTAAATGCTGGGTGTGTTTATTGTGTTTAAATGCTGGGTGTGTTTATTGTGTTTAAATGCTGGGTGTGTTTATTGTGTTTAAATGCTGGGTGTGTTTATTGTGTTTAAATGCTGGGTGTGTTTATTGTGTTTAAATGCTGGGTGTGTTTATTGTGTTTAAATGTTGGGTGTGTTTATAGTGTTTAAATGCCGTGTGTGTTTATAGTGTTTAAATGCTGTGTGTGTTTGTGTTTAAATGCTGTGTGTGTTTGTGTTTAAATGCTGTGTGTGTTTATTGTGTATAAATGCTGTGTGTGTTTATAGTGTTTAAATGCTGTGTGTGTTTATAGTGTTTAAATGCTGTGTGTGTTTATTGTGTTTAAATGCTGTGTGTGTTTGTGTTTAAATGCTGTGTGTGTTTATTGTGTATAAATGCTGTGTGTGTTTATAGTGTTTAAATGCTGTGTGTGTTCATTGTGTTTAAATGCTGTGTGTGTTTATAGTGTTTAAATGCTGTGTGTGTTTATTGTGTTTAAATGCTGTGTGTGTTTATAGTGTTTAAATGCTGTGTGTTTTTATAGTGTTTAAATGCTGTGTGTGTTTGTGTTTAAATGCTGTGTGTGTTTATAGTGTTTAAATGCTGTGTGTGTTTATAGTGTTTAAATGCTGTGTGTTTATTGTGTTTAAATGCTGTGTGTGTTTATAGTGTTTAAATGCTGTGTGTTTATTGTGTTTAAATGCTGTGTGTGTTTATTGTGTTTAAATGCTGGGTGTGTTTATAGTGTTTAAATGCTGGGTGTGTTTATAGTGTTTAAATGCTGTGTGTGTTTATTGTGTTTAAATGCTGTGTGTGTTTATTGTGTTTAAATGCTGGGTGTGTTTATTGTGTTTAAATGCTGGGTGTGTTTATTGTGTTTAAATGCTGGGTGTGTTTATTGTGTTTAAATGCTGGGTGTGTTTATTGTGTTTAAATGCTGGGTGTGTTTATTGTGTTTAAATGTTGGGTGTGTTTATAGTGTTTAAATGCTGGGTGTGTTTATTGTGTTTAAATGTTGGGTGTGTTTATAGTGTTTAAATGCCGTGTGTGTTTATAGTGTTTAAATGCTGTGTGTGTTTGTGTTTAAATGCTGTGTGTGTTTGTGTTTAAATGCTGTGTGTGTTTATTGTGTATAAATGCTGTGTGTGTTTATAGTGTTTAAATGCTGTGTGTGTTTATAGTGTTTAAATGCTGTGTGTGTTTATTGTGTTTAAATGCTGTGTGTGTTTATTGTGTTTAAATGTTGGGTGTGTTTATAGTGTTTAAATGCTGTGTGTGTTTATTGTGTTTAAATGCTGTGTGTTTTTAGTGTTTAAATGCTGGGTGTGTTTATAGTGTTTAAATGCTGTGTGTGTTTATTGTGTTTAAATGCTGTGTGTGTTTATAGTGTTTAAATGCTGTGTGTGTTTATTGTGTTTAAATGCTGTGTGTTTATTGTGTTTAAATGCTGTGTGTGTTTATAGTGTTTAAATGTTGGGTGTGTTTATAGTGTTTAAATGCTGTGTGTGTTTATAGTGTTTAAATGCTGTGTGTGTTTATAGTGTTTAAATGCTGTGTGTGTTTATTGTGTTTAAATGCTGTGTGTTTATTGTGTTTAAATGCTGTGTGTGTTTATTGTGTTTAAATGCTGTGTGTTTATTGTGTTTAAATGCCGTGTGTGTTTATAGTGTTTAAATGCTGTGTGTGTTTGTGTTTAAATGCTGTGTGGGTTTATTGTGTATAAATGCTGTGTGTGTTTATTGTGTTTAAATGTTGTGTGTGTTTATTGTGTTTAAATGCTGTGTGTTTATTGTGTTTAAATGCTGTGTGTGTTTATAGTGTTTAAATGCTGTGTGTGTTTATAGTGTTTAAATGCTGTGTGTGTTTATAGTGTTTAAATGCTGTGTGTGTTTATAGTGTTTAAATGTTGTGTGTGTTTATTGTGTTTAAATGCTGTGTGTTTATTGTGTTTAAATGCTGTGTGTGTTTATTGTGTTTAAATGCTGTGTGTTTATTGTGTTTAAATGCCGTGTGTGTTTATAGTGTTTAAATGCTGTGTGTGTTTGTGTTTAAATGCTGTGTGGGTTTATTGTGTATAAATGCTGTGTGTGTTTATTGTGTTTAAATGTTGTGTGTGTTTATTGTGTTTAAATGCTGTGTGTGTTTATTGTGTTTAAATGCTGTGTGTTTTTAGTGTTTAAATGCCGTGTGCGTTTATTGTGTTTAAATGCCGTGTGCGTTTATAGTGTTTAAATGCCGTGTGCGTTTATTGTGTTTAAATGCCGTGTGTGTTTATAGTGTTTAAATGCTGTGTGTTTATAGTGTTTAAATGCTGTGTGTGTTTATAGTGTTTAAATGCTGTGTGTGTTTATTGTGTTTAAATCCTGTGTGTGTTTATTGTGTTTAAATGCTGTGTGTGTTTATAGTGTTTAAATGCTGTGTGTGTTTATAGTGTTTAAATGCTGTGTGTGTTTGTGTTTAAATGCTGTGTGTGTTTATTGTGTTTAAATGCTGTGTGTGTTTATTGTGTTTAAATGCTGTGTGTGTTTATAGTGTTTAAATGCTGTTTGTGTTTATAGTGTTTAAATGCTGTGTGTGTTTATAGTGTTTAAATGCTGTGTGTGTTTATTGTGTTTAAATCCTGTGTGTGTTTATTGTGTTTAAATGCTGTGTGTGTTTATAGTGTTTAAATGCTGTGTGTGTTTATAGTGTTTAAATGCTGTGTGTGTTTGTGTTTAAATGCTGTGTGTGTTTATTGTGTTTAAATGCTGTGTGTGTTTATTGTGTTTAAATGCTGTGTGTGTTTATTGTGTTTAAATGCTGGGTGTGTTTATTGTGTTTAAATGCTGTTTGTTTATAGTGTTTAAATGCTGTGTGTGTTTATTGTGTTTAAATGCTGTGTGTGTTTATAGTGTTTAAATGCTGTTTGTTTATAGTGTTTAAATGCTGTGTGTGTTTATTGTGTTTAAATGCTGTGTGTGTTTATTGTGTTTAAATGCTGTGTGTGTTTATAGTGTTTAAATGCTGTGTGTGTTTATTGTGTTTAAATGCTGTGTGTGTTTATTGTGTTTAAATGCTGTGTGTTTATAGTGTTTAAATGCTGTGTGTGTTTATAGTGTTTAAATGCTGTGTGTGTTTATAGTGTTTAAATGCCATGTGTGTTTATTGTGTTTAAATGCCGTGTGTGTTTATTGTGTTTAAATGCCGTGTGTGTTTATAGTGTTTAAATGCCGTGTGTGTTCATAGTGTTTAAATGCCGTGTGTGTTTATTGTGTTTAAATGCTGTGTGTGTTTATAGTGTTTAAATGCTGTGTGTGTTTATAGTGTTTAAATGCTGTGTGTGTTTGTGTTTAAATGCTGTGTGTGTTTATTGTGTTTAAATGCTGTGTGTGTTTATTGTGTTTAAATGCTGTGTGTTTATAGTGTTTAAATGCTGTGTGTGTTTATAGTGTTTAAATGCTGTGTGTGTTTATTGTGTTTAAATGCTGGGTGTGTTTATTGTGTTTAAATGCTGTGTGTGTTTATAGTGTTTAAATGCTGTGTGTTTATAGTGTTTAAATGCTGTGTGTGTTTATTGTGTTGAAATGCTGTGTGTGTTTATTGTGTTTAAATGCCGTGTGTGTTTATTGTGTTTAAATGCTGTGTGTTTATAGTGTTTAAATGCTGTGTGTGTTTATAGTGTTTAAATGCTGTGTGTGTTTATAGTGTTTAAATGCTGTGTGTGTTTATTGTGTTTAAATGCTGTGTGTGTTTATAGTGTTTAAATGCTGTGTGTGTTTATTGTGTTTAAATGCTGTGTGTGTTTATTGTGTTTAAATGCTGGGTGTGTTTATTGTGTTTAAATGCTGTGTGTGTTTATAGTGTTTAAATGCTGTGTGTTTATAGTGTTTAAATGCTGTGTGTGTTTATTGTGTTGAAATGCCGTGTGTGTTTATTGTGTTTAAATGCCGTGTGTGTTTATTGTGTTTAAATGCTGTGTGTTTATAGTGTTTAAATGCTGTGTGTGTTTATAGTGTTTAAATGCTGTGTGTGTTTATAGTGTTTAAATGCTGTGTGTGTTTATTGTGTTTAAATGCTGTGTGTGTTTATAGTGTTTAAATGCTGTGTGTGTTTATTGTGTTTAAATGCTGGGTGTGTTTATAGTGTTTAAATGCTGGGTGTGTTTATAGTGTTTAAATGCTGGGTGTGTTTATTGTGTTTAAATGCTGTGTGTGTTTATTGTGTTTAAATGCTGTGTGTTTATAGTGTTTAAATGCCGTGTGTGTTTATAGTGTTTAAATGCTGAGTGTATTTATTGTGTTTAAATGCTGTGTGTGTTTATTGTGTTTAAATGCTTTGTGTTTATTGTGTTTAAATGCTGTGTGTGTTTATTGTGTTTAAATGCTGTGTGTGTTTATAGTGTTTAAATGTTGTGTGTGTTTATTGTGTTTAAATGCTGTGTGTGTTCATAGTGTTTAAATGCTGTGTGTGTTTATAGTGTTTAAATGCCGTGTGTGTTTATTGTGTTTAAATACCGTGTGTGTTTGTGTTTAAATGCCGTGTGTGTTTATATTGTTTAAATGCCATGTGTGTTTATTGTGTTTAAATGCCGTGTGTGTTTATAGTGTTTAAATGCTGTGTGTGTTTGTGTTTAAATGCTGTGTGTGTTTATTGTGTATAAATGCTGTGTGTGTTTATTGTGTTTAAATGTTGTGTGTGTTTATTGTGTTTAAATGCTGTGTGTTTATTGTGTTTAAATGCTGTGTGTGTTTATAGAGTTTAAATGCTGTGTGTGTTTATAGTGTTTAAATGCTGTGTGTGTTTATTGTGTTTAAATGCTGTGTGTGTTTATAGTGTTTAAATGCTGTGTGTTTATTGTGTTTAAATGCTGTGTGTTTATTGTGTTTAAATGCTGTGTGTGTTTATAGTGTTTAAATGCTGTGTGTGTTTATTGTGTTTAAATGCTGTGTGTGTTTATAGTGTTTAAATGCTGTGTGTGTTTATAGTGTTTAAATGCTGTGTGTGTTTATTGTGTTTAAATGCTGTGTGTGTTTATAGTGTTTAAATGCTGTGTGTGTTTATAGTGTTTAAATGCTGTGTGTGTTTATTGTGTTTAAATGCTGTGTGTGTTTATTGTGTTTAACTGCTGTGTGTTTATAGTTTTTAAATGCTGTGTGTTTATAGTGTTTAAATGCTGTGTGTGTTTATAGTGTTTAAATGCTGTGTGTTTATAGTGTTTAAATGCTGTGTGTGTTTATAGTGTTTAAATGCTGTGTGTGTTTATTGTGTTTAAATGCTGTGTGTGTTCATTGTGTTTAAATGCTGTGTGTGTTTATTGTGTTTAAATGCTGTGTGTGTTTATAGTGTTTAAATGCTGTGTGTTTATAGTGTTTAAATGCTGTGTGTGTTTATAGTGTTTAAATGCTGTGTGTGTTTATTGTGTTTAAATGCTGTGTGTGTTTATTGTGTTTAAATGCTGTGTGTGTTTATAGTGTTTAAATGCTGTGTGTGTTTATAGTGTTTAAATGCTGTGTGTGTTTATTGTGTTTAAATTCTTTGTGTGTTTATTGTGTTTAAATGCTGTGTGTGTTTATAGTGTTTAAATGCTGTGTGTGTTTATTGTGTTTAAATGCTGTGTGTGTTTATAGTGTTTAAATGCTGTGTGTGTTTATAGTGTTTAAATGCTGTGTGTGTTTATTGTGTTTAAATGCTGTGTGTGTTTATAGTGTTTACGTGTTGTGTGTGTTTATTGTGTTTAAGTGCTGTGTGTGTTCATTGTGTTTAAATGTTGTGTGTGTTTATAGTGTTTAAATGCTGTGTGTGTTTATTGTGTTTAAATGCTGTGTGTGTTTATAGTGTTTAAATGCTGTGTGTGTTTATAGTGTTTAAATGCTGTGTGTGTTCATAGTGTTTAAATGCTGTGTGTGTTTATAGTGTTTAAATGCTGTGTGTGTTTATTGTGTTTAAATGCTGTGTGTTTATAGTGTTTAAATGCTGTGTGTGTTTATTGTGTTTAAATGCTGTGTGTGTTTATAGTGTTTAAATGCTGTGTGTGTTTATTGTGTTTAAATGCTGTGTGTGTTTATAGTGTTTAAATGCTGTGTGTGTTTATAGTGTTTAAATGCTGTGTGTGTTCATAGTGTTTAAATGCTGTGTGTGTTTATAGTGTTTAAATTCTGTGTGTGTTTATTGTGTTTAAATGCTGTGTGTTTATAGTGTTTAAATGCTGTGTGTGTTTATTGTGTTTAAATGCTGTGTGTGTTTATAGTGTTTAAATGCTGTGTGTGTTTATTGTGTTTAAATGCTGTGTGTGATTATAGTGTTTAAATGCTGTGTGTGTTTATAGTGTTTAAATGCTGTTTGTGTTTATAGTTTTTAAATGCTGTGTGTGTTTATAGTGTTTAAATGCTGTGTGTTTATAGTGTTTAAATGCTGTGTGTGTTTATTGTGTTTAAATGCTGCGTGTGTTTATTGTGTTTAAATGCTGGGTGTGTCTATTGTGTTTACATGTTGTGTGTGTTTATTGTGTTTAAATGCTGCGTGTGTTTATAGTGTTTAAATGCTGCGTGTGTTTATTGTGTTTAAATGCTGCGTGTGTTTATTGTGTTTAAATGCTGTGTGTTTATAGTGTTTAAATGCTGTGTGTGTTTATTGTGTTTAAATGCTGTGTGTGTTTATTGTGTTTAAATGCTGTGTGTGTTTATTGTGTTTAAATGCTGTGTGTGTTTATAGTGTTTAAATGCTGCGTGTGTTTATTGTGTTTAAATGCTGTGTGTGTTCATTGTGTTTAAATGTTGTGTGTGTTTATAGTGTTTAAATGCTGTGTGTGTTTATTGTGTTTAAATGCTGTGTGTGTTTATTGTGTTTAAATGCTGCGTGTGTTTATAGTGTTTAAATGCTGCGTGTGTTTATTGTGTTTAAATGCTGTGTGTGTTCATTGTGTTTAAATGTTGTGTGTGTTTATAGTGTTTAAATGCTGTGTGTTTATTGTGTTTAAATGCTGTGTGTGTTTATAGTGTTTAAATGCTGTGTGTGTTTATAGTGTTTAAATGCTGTGTGTGTTTATAGTGTTTAAATGCTGTGTGTGTTCATTGTGTTTAAATGCTCTGTGTGTTCATAGTGTTTAAATGCTGTGTGTGTTTATAGTGTTTAAATGCTGTGTGTGTTTATAGTGTTTAAATGCTGTGTGTGTTTATAGTGTTTAAATGCTGTGTGTGTTTATAGTGTTTAAATGCTGTGTGTGTTTATAGTGTTTAAATGCTGTGTGTGTTAATAGTGTTTAAATGCTGTGTGTGTTTATTGTGTTTAAATGCTGTGTGTTTATAGTGTTTAAATGCTGTGTCTGTTTATTGTGTTTAAATGCTGTGTGTGTTTATAGTGTTTAAATGCTGTGTGTGTTTATTGTGTTTAAATGCTGTGTGTGTTTATAGTGTTTAAATGCTGCGTGTGTTTATTGTGTTTAAATGCTGTGTGTGTTCATTGTGTTTAAATGTTGTGTGTGTTTATAGTGTTTAAATGCTGTGTGTGTTTATTGTGTTTAAATGCTGTGTGTGTTTATTGTGTTTAAATGCTGTGTGTGTTTATAGTGTTTAAATGCTGCGTGTGTTTATTGTGTTTAAATGCTGTGTGTGTTCATTGTGTTTAAATGTTGTGTGTGTTTATAGTGTTTAAATGCTGTGTGTTTATTGTGTTTAAATGCTGTGTGTGTTTATAGTGTTTAAATGCTGTGTGTGTTTATAGTGTTTAAATGCTGTGTGTGTTTATAGTGTTTAAATGCTGTGTGTGTTCATTGTGTTTAAATGCTCTGTGTGTTCATAGTGTTTAAATGCTGTGTGTGTTTATAGTGTTTAAATGCTGTGTGTGTTTATAGTGTTTAAATGCTGTGTGTGTTTATAGTGTTTAAATGCTGTGTGTGTTTATAGTGTTTAAATGCTGTGTGTGTTTATAGTGTTTAAATGCTGTGTGTGTTAATAGTGTTTAAATGCTGTGTGTGTTTATTGTGTTTAAATGCTGTGTGTTTATAGTGTTTAAATGCTGTGTCTGTTTATTGTGTTTAAATGCTGTGTGTGTTTATAGTGTTTAAATGCTGTGTGTGTTTATTGTGTTTAAATGCTGTGTGTGTTTATTGTGTTTAAATGCTGTGTGTGATTATAGTGTTTAAATGCTGTGTGTGTTTATAGTGTTTAAATGCTGCGTGTGTTTATAGTTTTTAAATGCTGCGTGTGTTTATAGTGTTTAAATGCTGCGTGTGTTTATTGTGTTTAAATGCTGGGTGTGTTTATTGTGTTTAAATGCTGTGTGTGTTTATAGTGTTTAAATGCTGTGTGTGTTTATAGTGTTTAAATGCTGCGTGTGTTTATTGTGTTTAAATGCTGCGTGTGTTTATTGTGTTTAAATGCTGTGTGTGTTTATTGTGTTTAAATGCTGTGTGTGTTTATTGTGTTTAAATGCTGTGTGTGTTTATAGTGTTTAAATGCTGGGTGTGTTTATTGTGTTTAAATGCTGCGTGTGTTTATTGTGTTTAAATGCTGCGTGTGTTTATTGTGTTTAAATGCTGCGTGTGTTTATAGTGTTTAAATGCTGTGTGTGTTTATTGTGTTTAAATGCTGTGTGTTTTTATAGTGTTTAAATGCTGTGTGTGTTTATTGTGTTTAAATGCTGTGTGTGTTTATAGTGTTTAAATGCTGTGTGTGTTTATTGTGTTTAAATGCTGTGTGTGTTTATAGTGTTTAAATGCTGTGTGTGTTTATAGTGTTTAAATGCTGTGTGTGTTTATAGTGTTTAAATGCTGTGTGTATTTATTGTGTTTAAATGCTGGGTGTGTTTATAGTGTTTACATGTTGTGTGTGTTTATTGTGTTTAAATGCTGTGTGTGTTCATTGTGTTTAAATGCTGTGTGTGTTTATAGTGTTTAAATGCTGTGTGTGTTTATTGTGTTTAAATGCTGTGTGTGTTTATTGTGTTTAAATGCTGTGTGTGTTTATAGTGTTTACATGTTGTGTGTGTTTATTGTGTTTAAATGCTGTGTGTGTTCATTGTGTTTAAATGTTGTGTGTATTTATTGTGTTTAAATGCTGGGTGTGTTTATTGTGTTTAAATGCTGTGTGTGTTTATAGTGTTTAAATGCTGTGTGTGTTTATAGTGTTTAAATGCCGTGTGTGTTTATAGTGTTTAAATGCTGTGTGTGTTTATTGTGTTTAAATGCTGTGTGTGTTTATAGTGTTTAAATGCTGTGTGTGTTTATTGTGTTTAAATGCTGTGTGTGTTTATTGTGTTTAAATGCTGTGTGTGTTTATTGTGTTTAAATGCTGTGTGTGTTTATATTGTTTAAATGCTGTGTGTGTTTATCGTGTTTAAATGCTGTGTGTGTTTATAGTGTTTAAATGCTGGGTGTGTTTATAGTGTTTAAATGCTGTGTGTGTTTATTGTGTTTAAATGCTGTGTGTGTTTGTGTTTGAATGCTGTGTGTGTGTGCTTGTGTATTGTTTAAATGCTTCGTGTGTGTGTGTTTTGTTTAAATGCTGTGTGTGTGTGTGTGTGTGTGTGTGTGTGTGTGTGTGTGTGTGTGTGTGTCTTGTGCATTGTCTTTCATAATTGCATCAACAACTGTTGTGGATCAGCGACTGCAGTGTAGGCTGAGATGGTTTGTATCCGTGTGCAGAACAGGCACAAACCAAAAACTGCTCCCACTTCCCTGGAGAATCCAGCCTACTGTGTCAAAGAAAACATGGACCAAGAAATCTATGTAAGACCTAAAGACCTTCGACTTGATCTCAACCAAGCAAGAACATTTGCTGTGGCTCAAAATGATGGAGAAACATTGTCAATCAAGTTGGGAATCCTGCAGCACCAACAGCAGCATCCTATGATCGCCCTCATCCAGACACTAACTACGGACTGATGATGATGATGATGATGATGAGTGATGCTTCACTAAGACTCTCTGACGAGATCAATCTAATAGATTAAGCAGTTTGTGCTCAAAACAAAGACCAGATGCCACAGACTTTATACACACATTATAGATTAAATACACACGTTATAGACCCACTAATTATTGGAGAGTTGTGCAAGATTATTATGTAATATATAGACAGAAATAAAATCAATGAGTTTCATAAAATGCTGATTTTACTGCTTAATAAAATCCTAAAAAACACAGTTAATTATTAGTTATTAGCTTCTAAAATTAGTTTCTAGTAATGAAATGGATGAAAATCACCCCCGAAAATGTTGCGAAGGAATTGCGATACACAATATTCAAATAAAAGTACTCTGAAAATGCTCGATTTGCACTCTTAACTAATTTAATTGTCAGCTAATAATGATAATAATAATAATAATAATAATAATAATAATAATTTATGTAACATCTTAAGATTCCAGGTTAATTACATACAAACGCTCATTAGTCAGTAACTACACAGATTTCAATGCAAACTAATGGAGCTATTCTTAGGTTATAGAAATGTGTAATAGAATTTGAAAGCTGCTGGTGACATCATGGGTTGTTAAGGGGTTAAATGTGTATTTTAGGACCTCAAGGACACAATAAAGACTATAAGGATAGAAGAAAAACACCATATACAGATGCAACGTAAGAAAAGAAAATGTGTGACCGCACCGCTTAATCAGTTCCAACACAGTTACTACGGTGTGGTACTGTTCCAAGTGTTTGTTAGGTGGTGCCACGTGGTTAATAAAGAGTGTCGTTAATGGGCGTGTATGACGATGATATAACTTGGCTGCAGAAATGTTTTCCCATTTTACAATCACTATCCAAAACTTAACTTGCCTACTCGTACTGCAGTTTTCAAGATGTTGCCACTAGAAAAGGTTTAGTCTGTTTGAAAACAATGTGCCTTTATACATATTTTCATATTTTCGACTGGGCATACGGGTGTCGTACAATGATTGTGGTTAAGTTTTATAAATTTGCCTTTACCACAAAAGTGAGGGAAGCCACGGTATCCTGACTAACAGCTCCTTAAAACACCATGAATCAATTATGAATGTCACTTTACTATACGGACAGTAAATTACTCATAAATATGCAATGAACGGTCAATCAACTTAAAGTCTCAAACTTTGTGTGCTGGTGGGACAGGTCCATAATACTTATCCATTCCATTCAATATCCATCCATTAATGTAACATGCACTTTAGTCAGGATGCCGTGGCTTCCCTCACTTTCGTGGTAAAGGCAAATTTATAAATGACAATTCTTATAAAATGATCAGCACGCTGAGTGAGGAAAGTCAAAGACTCACCACTTGATTGTACTTTGAAGTACAGATCCGTACAGAACTCACCACTGTTGGGTGGCCCTCTTTAACGGTACGAAGGGAAACACACTGGTTGATTTTTATTTATAAGACACTCCGGTCATTTGCCAGAATACATCACTTCACTGATGAATACAAATAACAGTAATTATCAAACTCGCTCTAGTAACTGGATCAGCTGCCAGGTACCAAGAGTTTTTACTGAACTGGAAAAATCTGCTTTTAGTCACAGCACCAGCTGGAATTCACTACAGGACGCACTAAAACTCGGCTCACTGGCGTCACTCAGTCATTTTAAACTTTTAATATCAAACCACCTTCAGACCGCCTGCACCTGATTTACTTAATCTTCTTCTTCTTCTTTCGGCTGCTCCCTTTAGGGGTCGCCACAGCGGATCATCTGCCTCCATCTCGCCCTATCCACTGCCTCCTCTACTTTCACACCAACCATCTCCATGTCCACCTTCACTACATCCATAAACCTTCTCTGAGGTCTACCTCTTCTCCTTCTACCTGGCAGCTCCATCTCCAACATTCTTTGCCCAATATCTCCACTATTCCTCCTCAACACATGTCCAAACCATCTCAACCTGGCCTCTCTGGCTTTATCTCCAAACTGCTCCACCTTCACCGTCCCTCTGATCTGCTCATTTCTTATCTTGTCCATCCTCGTCTCTCCCAATGAAAATCCCAGCATCTTCATCTCCGCCACCTCCAGCTCAGCCTCCTGTCTTTTAGACAGAGCCACAGTCTCCAAACCAGACATCATAGCAGGACGCACTGCTGTCTTGTAGACCTTCCCTTTCACTCTTGCTGCTATCCTTCTGTCACACATCAGCCCTGACATCCGTCTCCACCCACTCCATCCTGCCTGCACCCTCTTCCTCACCTCTTTTCTACACTGTCCATTGCTCTGGATGGTTGACCCAAGATATTTGAAGTCATCCACCTTTACGACCTCTACTCCTTGCATCTTCACCTTTCCACCTGCCTCCCTCTCATTCACACACATGTATTCCGTCTTGTCTCTACTGACCTTCATTCCTCTCCTCTCCAGTGCAAACCTCCACCTCTCCAGATTCTCTTCCACCTGCTCTCGACTCTCACCACAGATTACAATGTCATCTGCAAACATCATGGTCCATGGAGCCTCCTGCCTGACCTCATCTGTCAACCTGTCCATCACCACTGCAAACAAGAAGGGGCTCAAAGCTGATCCCTGATGTAACCCCACCTTCACCTTGAAACCATTTGTCACTCCAACTGCACACCTCACCACTGTCTCACTATCCTCATACATGTCCTGCACCACCCTAACATACTTTTCAGCTACACCTGACTTCCTCATACAGTACCACAGTTCCTGTCTTGGCACCCTATCATCTGCCTTCTCTAGATCCACTAAGACACAATGCAGCTCCTTCTGACCTTCTCTGTACTTCTCTACCAACACTCTCAACGCAAAAACTGCATCTGGACACACAGAATATCTACCTTCCTTCTCTCCATCATGTCTGCAAGCTCTCTGCCTTTACCAGTCAGTGTCCCTATGTTCAGAGTCCCTACTCTATCCTCCACACTCCTGCCTTTCCTTCTCTCTCGCTGACGTCTAACCCGCCTTCCTCCTCTCCTCTCTGATGGTCTTCGACCTACAGTAGTCCAATTTCCACCTGCACCCTGCTGGTCAACAGCACCGGAGGCGGTCGTTGTTAACCCGGGCCTCGACCGATCCGGTATGGCGATCATATTTGTGATCCACATGATAGTTTTGGCCAAAGTTTTACGCCGGATGCCCTTCCTGACGCAACCCTCACCATTTATCCGGGCTTGAGACCGGCACCAGAAGTACACAAAGTACACCCCTAATGGCTGGTTTGTACCTGTTTTACTTAATCTTATTCATTCGTAACTTTTATTTTTGTGTTAGTTCTCCTTAGTTCTTTATCTCTTTTTACTTATTTATTTATTTCCTCTCATTTTATTTTTAATACTTTTTATCATTACTTTTTTTAATTTGTGATATTGTATTATTACCTTATTAATTTCTTATCTACTTTTGATCTTAATTTCTTATCATTTAAATCTCAAGTTCTATTTTTATCTACTTTTATCTTTTATTCACTGTTATTTTAAATGTTCTTTTAAGTTAAAATGATTAAATGTAGTTTTTATTTTCTTTGTCATGTCAATCCCTGTTTTTGTAAATGCTCGGCTACATTGAAAATGAGGGTTGCCCTCAATGCCGTTCTGAGTCAAAATAAAGGTTGATTGATTGATTGAAGTAATGCAAAAAAGGAATCATTCCTTGGGATAACAGTGCGTGTCACATTTAAGCTCAAAAGTGTCTGTTATACAGGAAAACCAATGCAGTTGGACTTGCACTGCAGTCCATATTAATAAAATGTAAACGTATTGTTTGCACATGTTGATTTAAGCGTTCATGAACGTGTTATGAAGTGTTTATGTAAGGTGATATGAATGCGTTATGAAGACACCCTTCAAATAAAGTGTTACCAAATAACCAATCCAGGTTGCCCGCTGTTTGCTGTTGTAGCCAGCTGGCTCCTAGGTTGTTGCACTGGCATCCTCAGTGGTTTCTAGTGTGTTGTTGCTTCGGTCTTCCAGATGGTTGCTAGGTGGTTGTATTATGCTGCTAGCTGGTTGGAATGGAATCCCAGGTGGTTTCTAGGGTGTTGCTTTGGTATTCCAGATAGGTGGTTGCTATAATGTTTCTAGCTGACTGCAGTGGCATCCCAGATGGTTTTTAGGGTGCTATTGCTTTGGTATTCCAGGTGGTTGCTAGGTAGTTGCTAATGTATTCCAGATGGCTGCTATACCACAAGGTTCCTAGGTGCAATACTATTTCAGGTGGCTTCTTGGGGGTTGCTACGTTGCTGCTATGGTGTAATAGCATAATGCAAAATACAAATGCTTGAGAAAAGCTGAACGTCTAGGCAAAGAGTGTGAAAGCACGTTCTGTCCAAAGGGATCAAGCCAGGTCATGTTTATGCTGGCAGTCCAGAAATGAGGAGTTCCACTGAAAATAATAAAGTAAAAAAATGAGGACTTTTATTTTGAAAAGAATCTTTCAGTAAAATGACATTGTAGTCCATATTAATAAAATGTAAAACATGTATAGTTTATGAATGTTGATTTAAGTATTCATGAACATATTATGAAGTGTTTATGTAAGGTGATATGAATGTGTTATGTAGACTCCCTTCAAATAAAGTGTTACCAGTTATTTTTTGTAAAGACTGTAAAATGTCATTTTTGCCTCTCTCTTCAACAAGTGACACACGTACAGACCATAAACGACAAGAAAAAGGTACAACAATAAAACCATGTCACGGTCAACAGGTATATTTTCCTTTTTATTCTTAAATACTTAAGAGTCCAGGAGGCGAAGCGAGGAGGGAAGGAGAGTTAATGTTGTGTAATTTATATCTGAGCTGATTTCATCCATTCTAATTACCCACAGATGCCCTATTAGTCCTTAAAACATCCAATTAGACCCAGTCCAGATACACCACAGGTTCATCCTCAGCTCCTCTGACTCCAATAACACACTTCATTCCAAGCCTAATTAGTCTTTATGAAATGGCTACATCACTTAACTGTGTAGAATCTAATAAGGGTGGTCTAACCACAGGGGTCTAATTTATCTTCATGGCAACAGACATCATGAATCCCATCACAATAGCAGACAGTTATGGAGAGCGGTTTTATACATCATTTCCTCGGTTGTTCCAACACTATAAATGAAGTCAGGGAGCTGAGCTGGACGGACGTATTCATTCCTCAGTACATGCTGTACATCCTGTAACTCTGGGGGGAAACGGTGAGGAACAGAGCGGCTCTGGCTTTAGCATCTGCCAGTAAAACTGCAGCCATGCACTTATTAAAACTGTCCAAAAGGGAAAACTCTGGACACTAGTGGATCTCTCCACCAGACAGATCTAAAAGTCTGGAATAATCCAGAGTTCCTTATGGGCCACAGCTTTGCAGAGTTTAGTGTTCTGCTTCATTAAACAAACATGATTAGATTAATTAGCAAGGCGTTCATGCAGAGGCGCTGGTAGGACTTCTGGACCCGTTCAGTCACGGGTTTCTTACCTCACCTCAGTTGCTTGAGCAGAATCTGTCACAATATTAAAACTTGCTAAATTGGTCCCAACCCAGTCGCCTCATCACCCTAATTTTATTGTAGTTCCATAAGTCCATATATTTCACTGTGCTGTCGTCTCTAGCATATTGCGAACTGCAAATATGAAAACAAGCAGCATAGCTGCATAAAAATATACTGTATTCAAGATTCTTATAAACTACTACCACTACTACCACTAATAATAATAATAATAATAATAATAATACGCTAATTGTGCCTTTGGGCCCTGCGAGACTATAATCCATTTTTTGTTGATGTGAAAATGAGTGGTAACACTTTATTTGAAGGCTACCTACATAAGGGCTTTATGACACATTCATAAGCACTGAATAATGTGTTTATGAAGCACTACTTGAACATTTATTAAGTGCTTATGTCGGTTCTCGCAACCTGACATAAGATGTTTTATGAAATAAATGACATTGTACTGACATAATAATAATAAACGTTGAACATATTTACAGCACTAAACACATTTAGAACACTATACATAATTACATCAATCATCTGATCCATGCCATGGAGGGAAGAGGGGGGGTTTCCAGGCAGATTTCACCTGATATTAATACAACGTTGTCTTAAGAATGCTGACATAAATAGTTCTGTATAGTGTTTTAAATGTGTTTAGTGCTGCAAACATGTTCAGGTTTATAGGTTTAGGTTTATAGGTTTATTCTTATTATGTCAATACAATGTCATTTATTTCATAAAACATCTTATGTCAGGTTGCGAGAACCGACATAAGCACTTAATAAATGTTCAAGTAGTGCTTCATAAACACATTATTCAGTGCTTATGAATGCGTCATAAAGCCCTTATGTAGGTAGCCTTCAAGTAAGTTACCACATCCTCTACAGGCAGCAAACTTCATCATGAGATTTTACTGCAATGTTATTCCCATCGTGTGTTATATTGAGTTATTGTGTATTAAAATGTGCAGAAGTAGAGGATGTTGACTTTCTTCCATTTAGAAAACCCTGATGCTTTCTCTCTTCCTCCGACAGCGTCTTCTTCTGTCTCCTCGCAGCCTCTGCCATGACATTCGTACTGGGAATAACAAGCTGCTTCTTCTGATATCTAACTTATTTGCTGGTGTGTGATGTGATGCCGTTAAGCGTTACACAGCTCTGGCGAGATTCCTCGTGTCACTCCTCCAAAATTACATAGCACTATAGCAGGCGTTCCAGCCTGGAGCGGCAAAGTCAGAGCCGTCTTTCTCTGTTATGAGTCAAAATGATGTTGAAGCTGTTACTTTAAGGTAAAACTGTTGCTTTAAGTAAACACTAATCTGGTACTTCTTACACTTCTTTGTGTTATTTATGCTGTCTTAATTCTGTATCCTTATTTTCCAGGTATCAGCACTGGCTCAGGGTTTGAGCTGAAGGGTAGTCAACCTATTTTTACCAGCTAAAATTCATCCTCTAAGTGGACAACAAAGCGCTTTTGTAAGTCGCCCTGGATAATAATGCTGGAAATGTAACAAGCAAACAGATCTGACCTCTGATCTGACCTCTTAACGTCATACATGCCAGCAGTGTGAGTAAAACGCGTATCAGCCATTCAGATTGTGCCAGTGTAACTAACCGTTGTACAGTGTCTAGAAGTGGGAATCTTTAGGCACCTCATGATTTGATTATGATGCAATTATGAAATGATTATTGATGCATCTTTTTTTTATATATACAGAATTTCTTTTTCTCTATGGCGCCCTGCTGGTGACATCTATATAAATAAAAAATATAGATGGCCATGGCTTTAACGAGATCCTACTGCATGACCATATTTTAATAAGGCGAGGGATCGAGATCATGCCTTATTAAGCTGTTGTCAAGGCTTAATCGTCTCTTTCTCATGCCTTACCAAGTTGTGGCCACACATTAGTGTCTTGAACCTACACTATATTAAGTTGTGCCTTAGTAAGTCGTGGGAACGCATTCTTTTTATTTATATGGGATGATGCCAGCAGGGCTCTATGTTTCTCACTGTGTGACGACTTTGTATTTTTAAAATTAAGTATTTGTAATGACCCATAATAAATTTATTTCTAATATATTTTATTAATAAAACAAGTCAACTGGACTTCTGATTCTGATTTCTCACTCATCCGCCTTGTGTGCTTGTTATGTTGCCACAGGCTGTCCGGGTGCTGCAGGTCCGCACTGCCAAGTTCTGCCTTTTGCGTTCCATCAATGTTATCAATTAAAATTTTGAAAATCAATTTTTGACATTTGTGAATCGATCCATGTCGGCACCTCGATGCATCTAAGAATCAATATTAACTTCAAACTGAATATCAATATAGGGGCAGTCGTGGGCTGGAGGTTAGGGATCCAGCCTTGTGACCGGAAGGTCGCCGGTTCGATCCCCAGAGCCAACAGTCCATGACTGAGGTGTCCTTGAGCAAGACACCTAACCCCCAACTGCTCCCTGGGTGCTGTGGATTAGGCTGCCCACCGCTCTGGGCAAGTGTGCTCACTGCCCCCTAGTGTGTGCGCTCACTAGTGTGTATGTGGTGCTTCACTTCACGGATGGGTTAAAGGAGGAGGTGGAATTTCCCCGTTGTGGGACTAATAAGGGTCACTTCATCTAAATCTGATACCTTTTTCATTTTTTTGCAGTGATTGATGCCAAATCACATTCCTACAGCTGAAGTAAACAAGGTAATTAATACATTTTAAATGCCTTTTAAAAGCCACTAACTCACGGCAAATCAGCCCATATTTTGTCCACATTTTTTCCCACATAAAATCCAAATAAAAGCAGTCCAACCTGGCAGAAAACTGCTTATGGAAAACTGCCGCACTGACGTCAGGCAATATCTACTACAGTGAATAACACATCACATTACCTCTATTTCCTTTGAAAGGCGGCAGTGGATTAGAGACTCAGACACTAACGCACAAGAACAACAAGCTGAGATCCCTGAAATGTGAATGAAATAGCTGAATTTGCAAGGTGTTTAATGATGAGCTATTTGAGCACAGCCGGTTTCAGACTAATCTGCACGTCCCACAGGCAGGAAATAAAACGTTCTGTTCTGCGAACGCTGATTAGTTGATGGTGCTGCAATAAATATCCTCATTATTTAAGGATTACCAGAGAGTTCAAGAAGAGAGAAACTTCTTTCCTTTGGTGCTCCTGTATTTTTAACAGTGTACAGTGTAGAAAAGTTTAAGTTTCAGAACTCATTTAATCCAACAGCTCAGTCAAGCCATGGAAAAAAAAGGCAGACGCTAATATTCTATACCTATTATATATTATATTATATATATAATATAATATTCTACACCTACTCTATGGGATGAGGTGTAGTAACACACTCAAAAACCTACGTTTCTTAATGTTACAACATTTTGTTATAGCGATTTTGGTCCATTTATCATGAAATATTCACGCAAAGTAAAGGACAGCTGATGTTTTTAAGTGATTACAAAATGTTTATGCCAAAAAAAAAATTTATATATTCTCTGAAAAGATAAATACAAGGACTAAAAATGGCTCTGGAACGTCCGTCTCTTCTGTATTACCTCTGTCAATTGAATTAACAGTCAATAGACTCAAACAGAAAGCGGTGATGCTCTCTCTGGTTCCCTGATTTACTTTCCTGCTTAAATGTAGAACTTTACAGTGAAGTGTAGTGTCTGGATTTTTCACCTCCAGATATCTAGGAAGGCGGCACGGTGGCGTGGTGGGTAGCGCTGTCGCCTCACACCGAGGAGGGCCTGGGTTCGATTCCCCGGCTGGGTGACTGGGGTCCTCTCTGTGTGGAGTTTGCATGTTCTCCCCGTGTCTGCGTGGGTTTCCTCCGGGTTCTCCGGTTTCCTCCCACAGTCCAAAGACATGCAGTCAGGCCAATTGGACGTGCTAAATTGCCCCTGGGTGTGAGTGACTGTCTGTCTGTCTGTCTGCCCTGCGATGGACTGGCGACCTGTCCAGGGTGTATCCTGCCTTCCGCCCGAAGACTGATGGGATAGGCTCCAGCTTCCCCCCGCGACCCTGACGGAGAAGCGGCTTAGAAAATGGATGGATGGATGGATATCTAGGAAGTAATCTACAATGTTCTTTATCCGTTTAATATCTAGAACCTGTTTGACACTTCAGCAGAATCTAGTCAGACTGTCATCATCACGTTATCTTAAAGAATTGCCCAGCATTGTGGAGTTTGTAGCACATACTTACCCAGTTAATATCTAGAACCTGTTTGGCACTTTAGTGTAATTTAATTGAACTGTCTTGGAACTCACCTCGTTACCCACATTAATTGTCTCATACTTTGGAGTTTGTGCCTCAAACTTACCTGATTCACATCTAGAACTTGAGAGACTCTAAAGGACATCATTATTCATCTCACAGCGTGAATGTCTTGACCTTTCGATCACGACTGTCATGGTTTCATTTTCATCTTAATTGAGCAGCATGTCAGTAAAACATGATTTACGTGAACTTCGGTGTGAGATCATGAAACAGTCTATTACGTTCACCTTTCAGACGCCCCACGTGCAGAAGGTACAGCTGTATATACAGGTATAGCTCATTATGTTTCTGAGCGAGAACAGAGCAGTTAGACCCTCCTGCTCTGTTCAGCTGGGAGGAGCAGCAGGATGTTCCTGGGTTAACCCTGTCCTGCACACATCCATCCATCCGCTTACCAAGCCGCTTCTCCCTCAGGGACACCCTGGACAGGTCGCCAGTCCATCGCAGGGCAGATAGACACAATAACACACACACGCTCACACCCAGGGGCAATTTAGCACGTCCAATTGGCCTGACTGCATGTCTTTGGACTGTGGGAGGAAACCGGAGAACCCGGAGGAAACCCACGCAGACACGGGGAGAACATGCCCTGGTAATCAAACCCAGGGTGTGACCTGGCTTAAGAGACACTTTTTAATCCCACAAATGGGGAAATTCCACCTCCACATTTAACCCACCCATGAAGTGAAGCACCACATACACACACTAGGGGGCAGTGAGCACACTTGCCCCGAGCGGTGGGCAGCCCTATCCATGGGCACCCGGGGAGCAATTGGGGGTTAGGTGTCTTGCTCAAGGACACCTCAGTCATGGACTGTCGGTGCTGCGGATTGAACCGGCAACCTTTGGGTCACAGGGCCAGTTCCCTAAACTCCAGCCCATGATTGCCCCCTAAAACTTTGCTGGCAGTGGTGGGATTTGAACCCACGCCTCCAGTCTCTTCACGACTGGCTAAATCCATCCCACTGTCATGCAGTGTTGCTTCTAGGCAATCAACATATTTCTGTAAATTCTCATAACTAAAGAAATGATACTGATATTAAAAAGACATTAAAATGTGCCCAATAAGAGATGCTATGACCAAGCACATGCTCTGTGTTGCTCTACCTTCCCTTTATTCCTTTGTTCCCTTTATTGTTGACGCTATTATTGTCTTTAAAGATGTATAACATTATTGTAAAGTGAGGAAAATGAGTTTGTTGTCCTGAGGCAACATTGTGCAATATAATATAAGGGTTAATATAAACAAAACATATCTTCTGTGTCACACTTCTCCAGGTTCCCAGACTCTTCATTACGAGCTCCAATTACCAAGATACCTCAGTTTTTCACGTGACTCCACCAGTCAGTCAATCACCAACCAGCAGATCCTAGTCACAGTGTTGATCGCCAGCGCCTGTTTACCTGTGTACACAAGCCTCAAGCCTCTCTGTTTCAGTATGTTTGTGAAGTATTGCCTGCGCTCTGTCGGGGGTCCTGAGCTGATACTCGTTTGCCTCTTATCCTGTGTTTGACCCTGCTTTGTTTCTCTTTGTTGTTTATTGGCTTTATTTACATGTTTGTTAGATCTTTTGGTTTCTCCCCTCCCACGTGTTTCTGACTGTGGTTTTGCTCACATTTACCTGGTGTTAGACCTGTTTTTCATAACAATCCTTTTTTCAGTGAACCTCCTTTTCACCGTGTGAATGTCTGATTTGTCAGCCAGCATTACATTCAGTTATGGGTTAAACTGACTGGTTCAATTCAAGTCACAAGTATCATTTAAAAACTCATTTTTTAATGAACAACGGGTAAAACATAAATCTAGAGCAAGACAGAGAGAAAATTGTGTGGGTGAAAGTGATCAGGCGATCTTAAAATAATAATAATAATAATAATAATAATAATAATAATAGATTTGGTCTAATTGAGATATTTTTACTTTTTTTAATCTATATTCCCACTGCTGGGCCAAATGGACCCAAACATAATTTGTATAATGCAAACATGCAGAGGGTTTGTAAACATCAGCTGTTTTTCATTTACATGTTCATAACATTAATTAAACTTTTAATCTACTTTTAATCAAGTCAATTTGACCTGCCACATAACAGGAGGGATAACAGTGCAGTGTCCAGTGTCACTACCTCTTAGCTTTTGGTAGCTAATGTTCCCCCTAGATAAAGGCAGCAGATCCAGGGGTCCATAGACACAGGGAATTATAGTAAACTGAGACGCTGGTGCTGTCGTCCTGCACGCGGTCACTCAGGTCTGTGGACGGTGGAGTGGAGGGATGCCAGACTGTCTCAGAGTGCTGCCATGTCTGTGTGTCCTTCTGGTTCTCTCCTGTTAGTTAAGCTGTCATAGTCAGATCTGCCGGAGTCGTTAGCCTCACTCTGGAAATGTTAACATTCCCTGTTTATGTACAAATGGACAGAATAAAACTAATTCCCTCTCCCTGCCTTTTTTCCGAGTAAATGACAGCCCACATGTCCTGACTGTATTGATGTTGCACCCGGTACCAGTGGGGGTAGTATGGCCACAGTAGTATAATCACTTGTAGGTAGTTTGACCAGAGGAGGACGGGTCCCCCCTGGTGAGCCTGGTTCCTCCCAAGGTTTCTTCCTCAGCTTTGAGGGAGCTTCTCCTGGCCACTGTTGCCCCTGGCTTGCCCACCGGGGGGGGGTTTAAAGTCCTGTTAAAACTCTGTCTTTTCTGGAATTCTGTGAAGCTGCTTTGTGACATCATCAGTTGCAAAAGCGCTACAAATAAATTTGATTTGATTTGATTTGATTTGATACCTATTCATGTGGTTTAAGAGTGCTGTCACGATTGGCCCCTCCCAGTCCTCCATGTGCTTTCTTTGTTTTGATTCTTGTAAGGGTTCAGCCTGCCCCACCTGCTGCCAGCAGAGGGCGACGGTGGCAAGGTGGGGTGGATCAATTAGACTAACTTGACGCACCTGGAAGCTTCCTTATAAAGGTGTTGGCAAACACCAATGTTTGTCACACCTTTGTAGAGGGGTGACTGGTGTGGTACTTAGTCTTCAGAAAGAAAAGAAAAGAAAAGAAGAAAAAGAACAAGAACAAGAACAAGAACAAGAACAAGAACAAGAAAAGAACTGCCCCAAAACCAAAAGAGGGAAAGGAGGGCCGAGAGAAAAAATTGCCCCCCCAAAAAATAAAAAGATAGTAGAAGAGGGCTGGAAAAAACTAAAATCCAAGCGAAACCAAAGGTGTTTGCTGAAAGAGCAAGTGAAGGAAAGTCTGCCTTACCGTGATCGTTACGGTGGCCGTGGCCGTGTCTTCATTTTTGTCCTTCACCTTTCGACTAAGCCTTTGTTTGAGCGTGCCGGTTGTGGTGTTTCCTTTGTTTTGTCTTTCGTTTGTGCTTTTTTCCCACCTTCTTTCAGATGCTTTGACCGTCACCACTTGCACAGTCCAGTGGCGCAGCGGTAACTCCGCAGACCGTCACTGTAACAGCGGCGGTTTGAACCTCGGTCCGGGCGCCTCATTGGTAGCAATGGTCACTGCGTATTCTGTTGCCCCTATATCTCCTTACCTTTTTGTTTTTGCTTGGGTCCACCTCCCCGCCATCCCTTCACAATTCTTCCCTGGCCTGCCCCCTTGTTTCTTGACTCCGCCCTTGATTGTTCGCACCTGTGTTGTCCACCTGTGTATTGTTAACCCTCATTGTTTCCTGGTATTTAAGTCCTGTGTTTTCCCCTGTTTAGTTTGCTGGTCTTGATTGTTTGGTGTTTGTTCTTTTGGCCTCCTTTGTTTGTTTATCCTGAGTATGTTTTCGTTATGTCTGTCCCTTCATCTATCCGTGTTGGCTCTCTGACCCTGGACCATTTTTGACCCTGATATTGGATTTGCCCTTAATAAATCTCGCTTCTCTCAGCACATGCGTCCACCTCATCATCTCTCCCCAGCGATACAAGGGCTAATTCTTTAGGAACATTTCACAATGTAATTACAATAGACTTCACTGTTTACTAAACCAAATCAATAGGACAGAGTTTCATAATAATTCAATGGCAGCACAACAGCGCAAACAGAACTGCTGTAATTTATACTCCTAACCAAATGCTCTACATGATGTTGATGAACATTTAACCATCCATTATTGTAAAGAAAATTATAAATTATAATTTATAAATGGGGTAACACTTTATTTGGATGGCCCACTGTCCATCTTTTAAGTAACATTGAGCTGAAGAGCCATTAAAAGCAACTGAACTTCAAGGTTGGTGTGAAAGAGAACTTAACTTTAACCTCAGGGCGAAACCTACAACTCCTGCAAACCCAAATCTTATCATAAAGCTGTAGATAATCAGCTGAACATCACCAGAAGGTTTGGTTTTAAGCATTTGTAGGGCATCACATCTATAGGGCACCACCATTTCCGTAACTCCAACATCAGGAGGAGCTTCAAGGTCACATCAAATGTTTAGGCTTTAAAAAAAAGAACTCATTCACACCATCAAAAACGAGTTTTATTTGCAGAGCAGTAGATTAATATTTCATGCTGCTTATCACACGTTTCAGCGCACATGCATGCACTGGCATGTAGCAAACATCAGAGGACAGGCTCTCATGAATTATACATGAGATATATATTGCATTGTGTGCTGTGCATTATTTAACTTTACTAACTGGTTAGCCATGTTTATGTATCGCTGCATTTAGCAAGATCATGAAGTTTACATAAGTATGAAACAATGAAGTCATATTTAAGTGATCTGAGTGAATTTTTTGTTGCATCATGTTTTCTGTAGCTCGTTACAGACGTTGTGAGCTGCTCGGGCCTGACGGTTCCTCGTGGGCGTTCAGTCTTCTGCAGCCGGAGCAGCTATTTAAATCACACACTTCCTGCTGCTGCTTGTGGTTCAGCTGCCCCAGAGTTCATCAGAGAATGTGGATGGTTGAAACTAAACGGTGCATGAAAGGTAAAGGCTTCTGTAGAGGGGAGGCCAGAGGGAGAACATACAAACAAAACAAACATGACGGATGTGAAGGGGCAGCCAGGTGCACACAGCGCACTCCCACCAGAGGAGATCCATCTGAACAAATGGGTTCTTTAGTTGATCAACTGTAGATGCTTAATGTTTTAATGTCATTAAAAATCATTTACTGAGAAATCGCATGAATTTCACTCTTTGACTTTCAGACACAGACACTGTCCTCTGTGGATTTCCACATTTCACATTTTCTTTTGTGATTGTTACTCATCGTTACGTGACTTCACATCACATCGGATTCACAACAATGCAACAGGTGACCATATATGATGCATTGTGCCCAGTGTAAAGTTTGGTGGAGGGGGGATCATGGTGTGGGTTTTTTTTTTTTTTTTTTTTTTTTTTTTTTTTCTCTTTTCTCCAGGAGTTGGGCTCGGCCCCTTAGTTCCAGTAAGAGGAACTCTTAATGCTTCAGCACCAAGACATTTGACAATTTCACGCTCCAACTTTGTGGGAACAGTTTGGGGACGGCCCCAAAGAAATTGAGCGAGTTTGGTGTGGAAGAACTTGACTGGCCTGCACAGAGTCCTGACCTCAACCCCATAGAACACCTTTGGCATGAATTAGAGCGGAGACTGTGAGCCAGGCCTTCTCGTCCAGCATCAGTGTCTGACCTCACAAATGTGCTTCTGGAAGAACGGTCAAAAATTCCCATAAACACTCCTAACCCTTGTGGAAAGCCTTCCCAGAAGAGCTGAAGCTGTTATAGCTGCAAAGGGTGGGCCAACATCATATTAAACCCTATGGATTAAGAATGGGATGTCACTCGAGTTCATATGCGTGTGAAGCCAGACGAGCGAATACTTTTGGAAATAGTGTGTTATACATACATAAATGACTTCACATGATCACATAAGATTGACAATAACGCAACATGTGTCAAAACGATGTCAAATGTAATAAAATATCATTCACAGTGGCGTCGCATGCAATTGCATATGATTCACAGTGATGCCACATTGCACTCACAACATGAAGCATGGAGCTCAATAAATGGGGTAGGGTTTAAAGGGGTGTGTCCTGTTTAACATCAATTTGCAGTGCAATCCAGCACCAAGAGTTTAACCAGGTTCCCCCGTGATGAGTATTCTCACCCTTTTCCTTCAGCTTTCAACATTTGTGTTGAAGTAGGTTGAACAACCTACTGCATGTTCTATCAGGAGCTACAGTGCCTGATGAAGACCCTGCGGTCCGGAAGAACAGCTTCGTAAACAACTTAAAGAAAATGCTGCTTTTTCAGCACGCTGATTGTTTCATGCTCACACGTAGATGTGAAGTGGTTTCCATGAAAATCACCGTACATGTAGCTGCACTCTTCAGAATCATCGTCTCACAGCGTGCAGGGATAGAAAATAAACAATGTTCCAGTTCAATCAGGAACCCCCTAGAGGTGAGAGCCTTACTGATGGCTGCTCATCATCAGAGACACAATTACAAACGCGGCATTAAACTTTTCTCTTCAGTCTCATTACGGCGCTCTCATGAGCACGGCACAATCATGTGCCTCCTCAACCTTCCATTAAAAACACAGCCAGGGGAGCCACGCTTCTAAAAATGCATGAAATAAGTGTTTATCGCAAATGTGACTGTCTCTAGTGCAGCCACAGATGACTTGGTGTGACGTTGTAATTATTTGAGCACTGAAGGCTGCATATCAGTTCGGTTCCATGTTGCATCTTGATGCAGTGCTTTAAAGTGCATGGATGCCCCGCAATGCATCACCTCTAAGGTGGCATTCCAACTGCATCGATTCCATTTAGTGAAAGCATGCACTTATTTTTTTAACCATTATGAGTGTTTTATCTTTGAGCTCTGTGATTTGCCTGTGGCTTTTAATCATGATTTGCTATTTAAACATGTGCTTTTATACCCAATGTGTTATCTGTTTGAAGCTGAAACAAGCAAGCCAGCTTATTTTATCACCTTCATACCTGTGAACACAAATAATATGAAACGTGTCCTGCAACAGAACAGCAGGACTCATGGTGCTTTAGTGTAATTAGACATAATATTCCATAAATTCCCCAAGAAAGAGCCTTTTCTTGAAACGGCGGAAGTACAGAAGTATCAGCTCATCATAGGGATACATAGTGTCTTTACTTGGCGCAAAATAAAAAAAAGATGGTTCTTCAAGGGTTCTTTAGCAATTGTTCTATATAGAACCACGAGCATGCAAGGAACCTTTTGCATAATTAAAGGGTTCTTTGCACCATCAATCTGAAGAACCCTTTCACAATGCAAAGGGTTCTTTTGAGTGTTCATGGTTCTATATACATTTTTATATGCATTTTACAAATAATCATTGTTTTAATGTGGCTACATTGGAACGTTTCTTTGAGCATGAACTGAACGTTTTCGGTCTTCTCACAGCATCTCAATGTGAGTCAAGTCAGGACTTTGAAGGTTTTGGAGTGGCCGAGTCATTTTGTTTCTTTTGAGTCATTCAGACATGGATTTGCTTATGGGCTTCAGGTCATTGTCCTGCTGTGTAACCCCAACTGTGCTTGAGCTTCAAGTCACAAACTGATGGCTGGACATTCTCCTTCAGGATTTTCCGATGGAGAGCAGAATTAATGGTTATTTCAGTTATGACCAGTCATCCAGGTCCTGCAGAAGCAAAGCAGCCCCAGACCATCATACTACCACCACCATGTTTGACGACTGGTATGATGGTCTTATGGTGGAGTGCACTGTTAGCTTTACTCCAGATGTAACGTAACTCATGACTTCCAAAAAGTTCCACCTGTGGACTCATCAGTCCACAGAATATTACCCCAAGTCTTGGGGCCATCTAGATGGTTTTTGGCTAATGTGAGACGAGCCTTGGTTATTCTTCTTATTGTGGAATCACATACTGTACATTGGCCTTAACTGAGGCAAGTGAGGTCTGCAGTTATTTGGATGTTTATCTGGGTTCTTTGTATTCTCCTGGATGAGTCATTGATTCACTGATAGTGAAATTTTGGCCACTCCTGGGAAGGTTCACCACTGTTCCACCAACTGTGGTTTGCTGGAGTTCTACAGCGGTGGCAATGGCTTTGTAACCCTTTTCAGACGGAGTCAATTGATTTGGTTTCAATCTTTAGATTTAAATCTTATTAGAACATGGCATTGTGCTTTTTTGAGGCCTTCTGGTCTGCTTCACATTGCCAGACAGGTTCTACTTAAATTATGCTTAGATTCAGCAGGTCTAGCAATAATCATGCCTGGGTGTGGCCTGTGAAGTTGAACCCATCAGTTAATTGAATTTGGTGAACTGGTTGCTTTACTAACCCAGAGGGGCATTACTGTTTGCACATAGGGCCAGGTAGGGATCCTTCAATGAATGAAATCCTATTTAGAACCAAGTTCTTAACTAAAGAACACTTGAAGAACCATTTTATTTGTGTACTTTCCAAACCCAAGAACTGACAAACTTGCGGTTCTGCTTCTAGTACATTTCGTCCTGCTTGAGAAGAAGCTAGAACCAGGATTGGAAATATTTTTGGCATGTATATGTCAATGATTGTATCGAGTTTCGAGTAATATGTTAATAGAAGTGCAGTGGAACTTTAGCATCCATCAGCCTCAGAAATGAGGATCTTCTCTTTTCTGATAAATTTTTCGTCAGTATTTAGATTTTCATGTTCAAACCAAAATATCAGGCCCTATTATCTCTAAAGCTCTGAAAGCAGCTCCTTCTGCCTGGCTGTGAGGAGACTGTAAGATGCTGCCGTGCTATGCGAGGGGAACACTTTAGCCACTTTAGCCTGTGTCATAGCCCTGCTGTATGTGGATTTATGGTGCTGCCGCTACGCTGTAGGTGTTTGATCCAGGAGAGAATCCTCGGAAGGAGCTCCGAGCTCATTTGCAGTCTCCTGAAAATCCTGAGGGACACAGCAGCACCTGCAGAGAGACGTCTAAACCCCCCCAACCCTACAACACAATCAGCTGTGCCACGGCCTGTGGAATACTAATGCACTGACTGGGACTCTACACACCCTGTCTAAAGAGAAATGGCAAACTAAAACATTTGAGTTCACTAATTACACCCCGTGAGACGTGTTTTCAGTGTCAGAGCGCTGAACAGCTTTGAAACTGCATTTACAGCACAAAGCCTGGTTTAACACACTGTAATAATAAACAGAGCTCAGACTGCTGGGAGTTTTAGTCATCCTGACCTCACATGACCAGTGAACTTAATGGTACAAGTGCACAAATAAATGCATTTATAAATATGCACATCCTCACTGTGGGAACAAACCTTCCATCATCTCCATTTGGTTTTTTTTTTTGTTTGTTTGGGGTTTTTTGGGGAAAAAACAGCTGCTCTCTGGCTTCTGTGAACAATATTTCTTCTCCAATAAAGTTACCACTTAAGATTTTGTCATGACACTGATATGTATGTTGTTAAGGCTGTTAAACATGTTTGTACATGCTTGTTTAAGCTGCTTTATCATCCATCATCATAATCATCATCGCCTGGCAGCAACACCTAGACAATGACCGGGGATACCATAGTAACTAACTGGCAACCACCTGGCATATCACAGCAGTCACCTAGCAATGCCCAGAAATACCACAGTAACATGTTAGCAACCAAGATACCATAACAATCACTTAGCAACACCCTAGCAACTGCCTGGGATACCATTGCAACAACCTGGTAGCAACACATAAACAGTGACCTGGAACACCAGAGTAACCACCTGGCAACCACTTGGCATACCACAGTAACCACCTAGCAATGTCGTAGTAACCACCAGAAATACCACAGTAACACATTAACAACTGAGATACCGTAACAACCACTTAGCAACACCTTTTAGAAAACATCTAGGAGCACCCTAGCAACCACCTGGGATACCATAGCTAAACAATGACCTGGGACACCATAGTAACCACCTGTCAACCACCTGGCACACCGCAGCAACCACCTATAATTGCCCTCGTAACCACCGGAAATGCCACAGTAACACCTTAGCAACCATGACAACCACTTAGCAACACCTTTAGAAAACATCTAGGAGCACCCTAGCAACCACCTGGGATACCATAGAAACAACTTGGCAGCAACACCTAAACAATGACCTGGGACACCATAGTAACCACCTGGCACACCGCAGCAACCACCTATAATTGCCCTCGTAACCACCAGAAATGCCACAGTAACACCTTAGCAACCAAGACACCATGACAACCACTTAGCAACACCTTGGCAATCACCTAAATAGTGACCTCATAGCAAGCATTTGGCAACGTTCTTAACACATAAGCACATTTTCTGTGACTTATCTAAAAGAGCCATGAATGGCGCTTCAGTTCCCCAACCGAAAACTTTGGCTATAATCAGTCATGTGAAAAATAAAGAGGATAAGAAAACAAAGTTGCAGCAACTGAGCTGTGAAACGTTCTAGGAGAAGAAAGCAGCCTCACCTGAGTGAAATGGATGGACTCTAATGCTTCAACAGCGCAGTAAGACCCGCTGGAACGCGGCCGCTGAATGTCAGACAGGAGCTTGTAATCAGTGTGGAAGAGTAATATGTTCAGTCTTTCTTTCCCCGGCGAGCTGCTGCATCCTCAGCCAGAGGGAGACGACAGGACACCCAGCCAGTGACACGTTACAGTAGTCATGGCAGCGTGAACCACTTTCTCAGCATCTTGTAAGTGCCTGCATATAACAATAACATGTTCCACATGTACTTTAAACCTAAACCGAAAAGAAATAGTTCTGCTCTTTCGATTGAATAAAAGAAACATTTCTTCTGAAAATGCCCAAAACAAATACAATTACACACATAAACACTGCTGCATATATTAGTTCATTTACTTCTTGCAATGCACCGTGACCCGTAATCAGATCAGCCGACTCAAACAGCACGTTCATGTGTCTGGACCTTCGAATATTAATGAGCTTTTGAACACAACCACTTAAAGTGAAAGTCAGAATTATTATGAGTACAAAAAGCACAAACGATCAGGCCCTGTCACTTTCCTTTCTATTTTTTTTTTCCTTCCCGCACGTCATTTATTCATCATTTGTTATGCCAGCCAAAAGCCAGACCGGTCGCCACCGATATGATGAATAAAAATGAGCTGCTGTCAGATTCACTGATGGAAAGCAGGGCTGGGTTTGAAATGAAATAGTCAGTGTGATGCAGTGTGAAGTTTGAAGGACTCGTCTTTCTACATCACTAGTTTTCAAACTCTCTTTATCCTTAGAATTGAACAGGCTGTTATTGTTACTGGTTATTTAAGACTAATATATGTAAATAAGCCATGTTCTGATTGGCTGCTCTGTAACACTCCTTATAACTTCAGCATGAATAGGCAGGGCTAAACTGCTTTGGGCTGAACAGGTGGATGTAAACGAATGTGCTGGTTTGCGTGACAGTGTAGAAACAATTCATTAAAAATAAGCTACAGCATATTTTGCATATAAATGGGAAGTGATCAATACATTTTAAGTTAAGATGCAGATAAGTTCCTTTATTAGTCACACAGTGGGGAATTTAAAGTGCTACAGCAGCAAAGAGACAGGGCACTCAAGAAAAGAGTAACAAAAGGAGAATCAACTAAGTAATTAATTACTTTACAAGGTTTAATACAGTTTGTTACTTATTATGTATAGACAGTACATACAATATTTAAAAAAAAACTCAAATATAAACTGTTTTATAAATATTAACAGTATGAACATTTATAAATAAAAACTATAAGGACATTATGAAACTTTAACAAGCACTCAAGCAGTGCTGCCACCACTTACAGTTGGCTGTGGCATCTCTGGGAGTCCAACCTCACAATCTCATGATGGTTGGATGGTAGTGGTTAACACTTCTGCCTTCTACAGTGTAGACTGGGGGTGAATCCCCCACCAGGGCAAGCACCGTACATTAGACTCTCAAAGATGAAAGCTTTAAGTGCTGTTTGTCTGATGGGGCAGTTTTGGTGTCTACCAGGTCTTCCAAGTGGTTGTTAGGAGCCTCATTTTCTCTGTAGCTTTTAATTAGCTTTTGAACTCCAGTTCTGGAAAACCGAGATCTAATCGTCTCAGAAATATCTCCTAAAAACGAACAGCATGTACTTAAAGGTTGTTTTAAGCTAAATAAGTGAAGGGTGGTCTGCTGAGTACTGGATATCAGACCCCAACTGAGCTGCACAGTCTATTCTTTGCACAGCTCTACTGACTTATAACGTTGCCGTTTGACAAAGTGCTGTATTATAACACCACAAAGTCACTTACCTTTATTAAATTCACCTATGATTCATTTCAGTGTAAGATGCTGTGCATGTATTACATTTATCTGATCGTTCATCAAAGGTGCGTCTGCTTTTAATCCTTTTGCTTTGGTGAATGATTGGACAGTCCCTGAAACATCGTCTCGCTCTTCTTCACGGTGATATTTATCTCAAATATTGTTTCAGAACTAATTTGAAGCAAGGACAGGACATGTCTAGGACTGAGAACTGTGAAATGAACTGATGTGAATTTAATTAAAACACTGGCGTTAAAATGTTGACTCATTTGCTTATTGTTTTATCATCTTTTCATTTATTTGTTGTTATGACTAATAAGCCATCCATTTCAGTAGTTATGTAAACACACCCTCATCGGCGTGTTTTCATTATTTGCATCTGGCAAGTCCCCAAATCCATGTTAACCCTTTACATTTCCATATTTATTATTATTTATTTTATTATTATTTATTTTATTATTATTATTATTTTTTTTTTTTATTTAAGTGTGTATAGAGAGAAAAGTAATCCACTCTTTCCTCAGTGTGTTGACTTACACTACAGCGTTGCATGCTGGCGACTGAGGTTCAAAGGACTGCTTTTTGGAAGCCTCTTAATGTTTGTTTTGATCTGAAACATGGTTGACAACTTTTGATAAGTGACTCAAAATCAAATTAATCTTAATTCATGCTCCTGTTGGCCGTTTTCCCTTTGAGCCCTCCAAATGTCTGGGCACCTGTCCAGTCACAATTAAGCAGTGGGGGGCCCAGTGTCTCATCTGAAATACGATGTCTCATGCAAGACAGATAACTAATAAGAGTGGAGCTGATGCTTACATTAAAATTCGATTTATGAAATTCCACCACTGTATTAATGCTGATCTACACTAGCATCACATATGAGAACCACGATGCTACTTTATGTTTGTTGTAACAAGTTAACGATGATTTCCCTAATCGCTTTTTAAAAATTAGGAATCATCATCATCCAGAGAATCCCAGATGACCCTGTCCCCCGCACCTTCCGTCCAGCGCGTTCCCGGGGACCCCAGGCCAACTTGGAGACATAATCCCTCCAGTGGGTCCTAGGACGACCCCAGGGTCTTGTGCCTGGAACACCCAAACCAGGGGGCATCCGGATCAGATGCCCGAACCACCTCAATGCGGAGGAGTAGCGGCTCTACTCTGAGCTCGTCCCGGATGACCGAGCTCCTCACTCTCAAATATTATTTAAATAATAAAGAAAAACACTTTTTTTGCTGCTAAATGCTCACATGACTACCACAGCAGTCTGTGGCTTGATGTCGATCGTATTTGTTTTGATTGAGAGTCTCGCTTGTTCATGAGAAAGGGCCTGGGCTAGATTCCGGCATGACTAGGGTCCTTTCTGTGTGGAATGTGCATGTTCTCCCTGCGTCTGCATGACTTTTAAATTCAGTGGAATTCTCTTTAAATCTAACGTGCAAGGCCTTTAGTTCAGCTCCTGAAGCCCTAACCAATGGGAGAGCTTGTTTGGCTGTATCTATCCAGATACACTGGAGAAGATGATCCTGACTGGACAATTTAATTGCTAAATCAACTCTTTTGTTTCCAATCAAAACTTGAAATAAAAACACTTACAATACTTAGTTTAAATACAGTAATAACAAACATTACAAACCATATGTTTTATTTCATGGAAATCATTAGGTCCTCAGGGTTCCTCACCAGGTCACTCATGTTGTGAGCCAAGCATTAGACAAGTTATGAGGTTTTTTGTCCCCTGTAGGTGTCACTGTAAGCCCATTATACAGTCAATCTGGACACTGTAGTCCTAAACTAACAAACACAGGCCTGAAAGTCACGGAGCTGAAACTGCATACTCACGTTGTATTTGAAGGACAGTTCATTAGTGTAACTGGCTCTTCAGACCTAAAACAGGGTCAGAGACAGTGCTGCTGGAACACACTGCATGGGGTCTGAGAGTTCGGAACAGTCCAGAGCTCTATAAATAAGCAGCTCAATACGTTCCTTTTTTGAGTAGAGCTCCGTCCACTGGGAATAGAAGTTTCCAAAGTGATGGAAACTAAAAATCCTGGCTGTTAAACGTAGCCGTCTGTTCATCTCCAGCAGCTCACAGCATCGGCTGGAGATGAAGAACGAGAGCTGGTGTGAAAAGCAGTGGAAAACGGTGCTGGATTCTCAGCCTTAAAGGACCCACATCCTACATTCCTCATGTATTTTATTTTCATTTCTACACTGCAGGCGTGGCTTTATGTACCCCAAACAGTCATGATTCATTTCTACATGGCCATTTTTCCAACCTCTCTTTATCCCTTAGAGTTAAACATTTTGCTTTTGCTACTGTTTATTTATCACAGATATACAGTCAGCTCCATAAATATATGGACAGGAAGTCCATATGAGGAAACGTATTGTCATTTTAGCTGCCAACCTCAGCTTTTGGCTTCTTCTTCTTCTTCTTCTTCTTCTTCTTCTTCTTATTATTATTATTATTATTATTATTATTATTATTATTATTATTATTATTATTATTATTATTATTATTATTATTATTATTATTCTACGCTCAAAAAATAAAATGTTTATCGTCCTGCAGTTTTCAAGGCTAAAACCATGAAATGTAGGAGCTGCTTTTGCTTGTCTAAGTAATCTGACATGGTTTTTATAAAATAATCATTTAAAGATTTTTTTTTCCTATAGGAAATGAATGGTGGAATGTTCAGGACATTCAAGTCTAATTGCCACATTGTGATGTCACAGGGAACATCTCACACAGACACTCATACACAGTACACACAGACTCACACACAGCCTAATGCACAGAAATATCAGTACAAATACTGGATTTAAGGTGGCATTGCATTTAAGGTAGCAGGAGATTTAAAGTGGCAGTGGCTTTAAGGCATTACCTTAGCAACATCTTTGCAACCACCTAGCAACAACCTGGGACACCATAGCCAGCACCTAGCAACACCTTACCAACAACCTTGGATACCATAGCAACTGCATAGCAGTATCTTCAGGAACTATCAAAGCCTTCCAAAATTTGAGCAATTTAAAATAATTAGTTGGCTTTTTCAAATCAACTTTGTTGAAAAACGTTCTCTTTTCTAGTAAAAGTCGAAATTAAATAATTAATGTGAGCTATTAATTATGAATTAGTGTAGACTTTCAGCTTTAATTAAAGGCTATTTACATTCATATTGCATGAACATGGAAATGACAACTTCTCGATTTTTAGGGGCTGAAGATATTTGAACAAACTAATAATCATAAACAAAAATTAAAATGTCCTCTTTAATTCTGCCTGAAGTCTGGAGCTCACAGATATCATCAGATGCTGGGGTCCCTCACTGGTGGTGCTCTGCCAGATCTTCACTGCAGCTGTCTTCCAGCTCCTGCTCATTCTTGGGACGTGTTACTTTCAGTTTTGCCTTCTGTAAGTGAAATGCATGTTTGATTGGGTTTGGTTGCCCTGAAAGACGTTTGGTTGGCTTTCACCGTAGGACTCAGGTCATTGTTTTTCTGCACTGTGAAGCACCATTTTAGAAGATACCATATAAAAAGCATGATTTAGAAGATAGTATATTCCTCTGAACATCAGATCCCATCCTGCTGCGTTGGTCAGTAGACATATCTTCAATAAGTACAATGAAAATACCCCTTACTGGACATTCCAAGTGAAATTTTCCACTGATAAACTTTAGCCACGTTTTCTACCCGTGAACTTCAGTGAAGCATCTCTGGGAATCGAGAGCTTCCCTGGTCACTGCTCTTCTAGGAGTACGCCTGCCCTTATATCCAGCTTTGGTTCTGCACTGAGATACTTCAATACTTAATTCAATACCCAGTCAAAAGAATACAGTAGTGGCTTCTCTGACAGCAGTGAAGAAAGCGATTTATGAAATTTGAGCAGGCAAAAATCTACATTTTTACTCTTTTATGGATGCCATGGTAGCGGAGCAGCCACTGCCAGACTGAAATCAAGCAAAGGGTGATGCTGTGGTCAGCTGATCTGCAGCAAATAACTGTTTAAAAAGTCTGGGCCAAGACCTTGTCTACTTGAATGTATTTTGTGCATGAAATAAATAAATAAATAAATAAATAAATAAATAAATGGGAAGACAGTTCTATTGGCATCGACCCACGCCTGCACCATAACACTACCTCCACCATGCTGAATAGGTGAGGTGGTACGCTTTTGGATCATTAACAGTTCCTTGCCCGAACCGTACTTTTCCCATCTTTCTGGTACAAGTTACCGTTTGACTCGTCTGCCTTTATGAACGGAATTATTCTGTCAAACAACACATTTCAATTCATATAATCATCATTTTTTTGTGATTATTGTTTTGGGCTTTTTTTAATGGCTTGCTTCACTGGGGGGCTCTGTATGAAAATGGTTGTCTGTACCTTGAAAGTCTGAAACTCCAAACTCAAATATGCTGGAATTGTAACTAATTTTAACTCGATATCCAAATATTTATGGATCTGCCTGTATGTAAATGAGCTCTGTTTTGATTGACTGCCCTGTATTATATCTCATTCAAAAACAGTCCAGGATAAGATTCCTTGTATTTGTTTATATTTGCTCATTTTGTAGTTGTCATTTTTAGCTTATTTAAGAAGAATGAAGTCCTGTTTAAAAATAAATAAATAAAAAAATGTTTTAAATGCTTAAATTATTATTAAATTATTTTTGCAACAGCTAATTGAATCAGATCAGTCCATTAGATCTTTAATGGCATTTTGACCAACTTTAAGAGGAAGTAAATTAATAAACAGCTTTTTTGTTGTTTATTATTAGGAATGATTAAAGGGCTATTTTGGGATGCATTAGCTGAAATCCCTCATAGCAAATGGCCCCATTTGTGCTCCACAGCTGAAGATAAAGGTGACACCGCAGAACCTTTTCCCTGTTTCTCCTACTGTTGCTCAGATTTGTTTTGTAGCACATATTTATTAAAATAGGCTTTCACTTTCAGAGACGGGCTCTATTATAGCAATGCAAAACACATTTGTGTATAAGCAGCAGTGTCAGAAGCAGAAATATAGGGTGGTTGGTTAGTGTAGTGGGTAACATCTCTACACTGTAGACTGGGGTTCAATTCCCACCTGGGTAAACACCCTACACTATACCAATAAGAGTCCTTGGGCAAGACTCCCAACACCACCTTCTCTACCTGTGAAAAAGCCTGTAAAACACGCTTTACCCCACAATGAGTGCAGTTACATGAACTCATTAATCCAGTTATAATCAGATTTCTGCAATTACCTGAATATATAAATAGTCATGTAAACAGCACACTGTGATTTTTTTTTTTTTTTTGTTTTTTTTTTTTTTTTTTTTAGTAATCCGATTAAGAAATCCAATAAAGAGAGCTGGATTTGAGTAATCAGATTTTTCGGTGCATGTAAACTCTGATTTCTTTCCGATTTCTCAGCCTGAGCACGTCCGAAAACAGACAGTAAGAAAACTGCGTTGCCACAAGGTGGCAGCAAAGCACTTTTGGAGCAACGCTGAAACCAAATTCCTGACAATCTAGGATTTAAATATTCTTCATCTTCTAGATGTTCATATTTTAGGTAAAGTGGTACGATTTTTTTATTTATTTTATTTTTAATCTTATTCTGTGTGTATTGAGGTTTTTGGCCGGTTGTAAAGCAGAAATCTGACTGTCTGACTCATGTAGACTCAGTTTACTCAAGTGCATGTAAACGCGTTGATCAGATTACTGACAAAATCTGATTTTCTGCAGTTATTGTATAATTCAGTGCATGTAAACACACTTAATGCCTTAGCGTTAGATCACAGCCCTTTAAATAACAGAAGAGCTGTCATCACTCTGCCTTTTCCAAGACCTGCAGTGCTACTAAACTATAGAGAGACTGTGTACACATCAAACAGAATACTGGAGTCACATAAGCACAACCCAAAAACATCCTTCTCTATAAAGCTTGTGCTCACTCACCACAGACTTCAGCACAAAGAAGATCACATAACCGAGTTACAATCACACAATGTGCTTAAAACCCAAACCTGATCATGCTAGGCTAAAGCGCACTGCCACTACGGGCAGGGAAATGTTTCTGGACTATTTATGTCTTACCTTTGACTTTATGGATTGAAGTCGACATTTGATTTCACGATGTGATGCAGCACGTATCTTTAGTAAAAGAGCATTGTAAGTATCAAATTCACAGACCACATATTTTACATTTGTTTTTGGCAGGGCAGGAAATGATATACTCTGTCCTATTAGCTGTGTGTTTCAAAACACTGCCATGCTGGTAAAAAGCTGAAGGCTTGAGGAAATGGCAGAACGTGTAATGAGTTTGTTGGAGCCTATCCCAGCAGTCTTCGGGCGGAAGGCAGGATACACCCTGGACAGGTTGCTAGTCCATCGCAGGGCAGACAGACAGTCACTCACACCCAGTGTAGCGTGCTCAACTGGCCTGAATGGCCTGTCTTTGGACTGTGGGAGGAAACCGGAGAACCCGGAGGAACCCCACGCAGACACGGGGAGAACATGCAGACTCCACACAAAGAGGACCCCGGTCACCCGGCCGGGGTATCGAACCCAGACCCTCCTCGCTGTGAGGCTACAGCGCTACCCACCACGTCACCCTGCTGCTCGACATCATAACAATAAGTAAATAAACCATAAACAACACATTCTCCATCAATCTGAGGAACAATTTTACCATGCAAACAACCACTGAAGCCGGCAAATGGTTCATGGTTTTATTAAAAAAACAAAACTAAAGAACTCTTGAATCATATTTTTAACAGTGTAGCTTAAAAACGTTTGTCTTTGAGTTCATTTATTCTTGTAGCTTCACAAGAATATAAGCCCCTTTTTCTCCCTCTTGGTTTGGAGAAACACCCACTGTGTTCTAATAGCAGTCAGCACAAACAGGTCGTTAAAAGACAAAAAGCAAAGGAGATGATTTTTCAATCAAGAGTGAATGTGTAGAGCTAAACTTCTGTGTCTGAAGAGGTGGATGGTACCGTACTGTGAAGAAGTCTGAGGACATCTAAGAAAATGATCTCAATGTTGTTTATCTGGGCTGTAAACGATTACATGTTCAAACACACATAAACAATCCACCGTGATTGTTCTGTGTGAGAGTGTGTTAACCATTTTCCAGAATTCTGCTCAAACAAGTCCAGTATTTATAGTTACCATCCAATACCTGGCTTATCTAATCAATCCTTCATTAAGTTAAATCAAGTGATGCAATGGCACGAACCCACGTGGCGGCTGGAGTGCAGTGAGCAGTCAAGAACAAAACCTGTGCTCTTCTAACCTACATGGTCACACATTTACTGAAAACACATTCTGACCACAGTATTTAGGCTTATTGTATTTATTCCAATATCTTATAGGTAGCAAAAGCATCCCCAGGTAAAGAGTTTTAAAGTTTTATTTACACATACAAGCCCTGTTCCAAAGCCTTGTTAGGACAGGTCCTCGGTAGGACTGTCCTGTGAAGACTCCTCCTTACTATCTTATTGGTCACATAAATGGACCAGTCCTAATGAGACGGCATGGTGATGTGACCAGAGAGGCCCCACCTCTTGCACTTGTGGCGTGAAAATGGAGCCTGTTGCATTGCGTTTATTGATGTTGTAGCTAATACGCCAACAAGCTTATGTTTTATGTTATAAACTCTACGCATATTTAAATACTTGTCATTAAAATATGATATACGGACAAATGATTTAATTAATCAGTCCCTTTACCTTTTATAAGGTACCAATGATGAATTCAAAGACTTATAAACCAAGCAGCTTTATTTTCCAACATTTTCGTGGTGCCATGTTTTTTTTTTTTTCCTTCGCTTTGTTCATTCACAGACAATTGGGGGTTACTGAAGGCCTGATGTAACGAGGAGCAAGGAGGTGGGCATATATGCAGAGATAAGCGAGATTTATTGAGGGCAAATCCAGGGTCATAGTCGAAACGGTCCAGGGTCAATGAGCCAACACGGATAGATCGGGGACCGGGGACAGACAAACCAGAATCAAACAAACACCAGTACAACCAACACAGCATGTAACACCAACAACACAGGCAGAGATTCAAACAGAGAGCAGCCAAGACAAGGAGCAAACACAGGGCTTATAAAACAGGGAAAACGAGCGGCAGGTGAAAACAATCAGGGGTGGAGTCAACAAACAAGGGGGCTGAACCAAAACAAACGCACATGGAGTGGGAGGAGCCAATCGTGACACCTGGAAGGAAACATCTGTTGCATCCTCAAAATCACTCCGAACATAGGCTGCATCTCTAGGCTGTGTATGAAACGTCTTTCTCTTTGAATGTCTCTTTCTCCTATGACGCTGCTGAGAAATGCAGCCAATAGGATTCGGAACACAGCTACTGTGTATATAAACATTTCCCATAAAACATAGATCAATCATTGAGCCTCATTTATCAATATCTTCTGATAAGTCCTGATAAAGGTCCTAAGAAATCCATGACGTGCTCTTAAAGTGCAGACCTGTTATAACCTTTTTGTGTTTCATGAGCAGTGTGGATGCAAAATATTATGACTAAACTAAATACTGAGTGAAACTGAACAAATCTAAGGGGTCTCTTTATAATTCTGTGCTCGGCCTGTGGCAGCAAAGGCTGTTTATTTGTTGTGATGTAGCTCCACTCCAGCCCAACACGCTCCACCCTGCAGCATTTCACTTCCATTATATTCATGCTTATCTGCTGTCACTGGCATCACTGCAATTCAGCCTCACTTCAGTCACTCAACAGGACAGAAATATCTCAGCTGCGGGGGGTTTCGCCTTTACAGTGTCCATCACAGAGGAGAACGCAAACATCTCAGAGATCCCTCGCAATCCATCAGCGATGGGATCAGGACTAGGCTGCAACATTCTGACAATTGATTATTAAAGTGATTTGATCAACTAATAATCAATGAGTGGACTTGGAAATGTGGTCTGTAAAGAGCTGCCACTAAAACGCTTGGCAGCGTGGTACTGTTCACTAAGGGCTACACTACTCCATGGAAAAAAACCAACATTGATTCAGCCCTTAAAATCCTAGTCTTATTACATAAACCAGCTGAGCTATTCTTAAATGATAGTAGTGTTGTAATAAAACGTCTGAGCCCTGGTCAAGTAAGAGGTTAAGCCTGTGCAGTATTTCAATAACTAATTGTTAAAGTAATTAGCAATAATTAAAAACATATGTAGATTAATTACATAGTAGTTAAGACCAATACAGGCCAGTCGAGATCAATACATATCGAGTCTGAGTCAAGACTAAAGCTTTGCAGAGTCCAAGATAAGACCAAAAGACCTGATTAAGATCTTTTCAAAATCTAAAAATAAAAAAGAAGAAATGAGTGAAATTTGTTTGTAGTTCTGGCAGCACGGCGGTGCAGTGAGTAGCTCACAGCAAGAAGGGCCTGGGTTCCACGGTTGGACGACCAGGGTTCTCTCTGAATGGAAACAGGTTCTCCGGTGCCCAGCCTCCAGCCCCCACAGTCCAGAGACATGCAGTCAGGCCAATTCGACACGGTAAATTACCCCTAGATGTGAGTGTGTGTGTGTGTGTGTGTGTGTGTGTGTGTGTGTGTGTGTGTGTGTGTGTGTGTGTGTTTAGTTCTTTACATTCATTACTGTTCATTATACAAGATACATATTAACACATTGTTATATTTTATAATATAGAAAACCTGACAATAAAATGTACACGCCTAAAATAGATGGTTCTTCTGGGGTTCTTTAGTGCAGACAATTGATCTATATAGAACCATGAAAACTCAATGAACCATTTGCATCCTTAAATGGTTCTTTGCATGGTGAAACGTTCTTCATATATATATATATGTATATATATATATACATATGGTTCTATGTAGCACCTAAAAAGGGCTTATCTCTCATTATGACGTCAAGCTTGTAACAATAGAAGATCCCTGCATTTTGGAACCAGTCAATACTCAGTTAAGCCATCATGGAAAGATCAGTTACATCCTCAAACAGCTGTGAACAGATTTCATTTGAACACGTGGAGATAGAAAAAAAAAATGGAAAAATTGTTTAGTTTCTCATTCAAAGCACAAAATAATGTCTGAAGCCCCAAGAGCATCTGCATCTGCATCCCTTCAGCCAGGAGAGCCGGTGTTTATTATTCTGTACACGATGATATGAACAGTGAACAGTGTCCATTTGGATCAAAAAGACATCTGTTTTCTAAATGACTGATGGATTTGCTGCTCCGGTGCTATCAGTGAAGGCATACCCAGTTTGAGGTCATCTGTGAGCTTTGGAGAACATGCTGTGGGCAGCCGTGAACATAAAATATGAAATTTCTTTCTTTCTGAAATGCAAAGTACATACGGTTGTTTGAATACGAGATGATGAGCTGCTAAATTTAAGCATGAACCGCACTTTCTTCCCACAAGTTCATTTATAAAAGCATGTGTCCTGCCTGCGTTATTTCTGTGCGACACATGAGTGACGGTTCCTTTCATTTTTTTACCAGCAGGTGAGAATGCAAACACCTACTAACTGTATTCCAACAGCTCTTTTTATATCCGTGGCATGAACTACTGTTCAAAGGTCAAATATCACCCTTCATGTATGTAATTTCCAGTTAAAACAGCCTTTAAGTACAAATTCTTCATTCTTGTTTTTGAGACGGTTTTATATAAAATAATGCGTTTTCATAATGAAGGAAAAAGTCAAAGGAAGATTTTCCAAACAGGACTTTCCAAAACTGGAGTTCAAAAAAGGATTAAAAGCTACAGAGAAAAAGGGGCTCCTGGACCACCTGGAAGACCTGGTAGACACCAAAACAGTTCAGATAAACAGCACTGAAAGCTTTGATCTCTGAGAGAGAGGAGAAGATCGAGCTGCTTCAGATCTGAAAACATCCACAGGTGTTTCTGTCCATCCTTCCACTGTGAGGAGACCACTCAGCGCTGTGGGTCTGAAAGGACGTGTAGCTGATCTAGAAGAACCTCACTGAGAAAAGGAGACGGACACATCGAACAAAGAAGCTGGACGATGGACTGACTGCCCCAGAGTCCAGACCTCAGCACCACTGAATGGGTTTGATTACTTCAGAAAATGTTCAACCAGCTTCTAAGACTGAACTTTGGAGGCGTGTCTGCAGAGAAACTGTAAGTGAGTCTCCTGAAAAGAATGGAAGCTGTAATAAAGGGAAAGAGTGATATTATTTCATTAGATTAGATTTTAGAAAATAATAAGAACTTTGTGTTTAATAGCTGTTCTGACTGGATATTAAATAAATGAAGAGTGGTCTTGGACTACATACCTTATTATTATTATCATTATTATTATTATTATTATTATTATTATTATTACTACAGCATTTACATATATAATATATAAGGTCCTTACATTTTATACATATAGGTCATGTCGTTATTATTATATACTCGCTCCAAAAAACGGTTCTAGGGTTATTTAATAAAAACAATGGCTCTACATAGAACCAAGAACACTCAAAGAACCATTTGCATGATTATAGAGTTTGTTGCATCATGAAATGGCACGTCAGATTGATTGATTGCGAATGTGCTGTAGATGACTCTGTACAGAACCTTTTGAAATGCACCAAAAAGGGCTCTAGGATTTTGTACATGACAATATTGAGAAGCTCGTTCCAATAGAAGATCCTTTTTTGTGCTATATAGAACCATCTACAACAAAAAGATCTCACTATGTAAATAACCATTTAATCATGCATATGGCTCATGGCTTCATATGGAGCTGTGTTTTAGTAAAAAAACATCTTTAAGTGTGTGTAGATGCTTATAGGCGCATGTTTGATCATTTCCTCTCACACTTCTTGCTGCTTTTCCTCTGTTTTTGGGTTCATATTAGTGAAACAGTAAGAATGCGGTCATTTACCCGCAGTTTAATGAAACATGCATGACTCTCAGCCTCTGCAATTCAGCAGACTGTGGGCTTCGGTTAAACAGTGATGGAGTGCAGCCCCTGTGGCCGAGCAGCTCTTATTTATAGAGTGATGATGGAGTTTAAACTGCTTGGCTCATCCGTTCCCAATGGACTTCAGCCCGGCTGACGGAGAGTGATGATTAACTGAAAAATTAATTCCATCATTTAAACTCCGGCTGTTGAGTGCTGGTAGTAATTGTGTTTGTGACAGGATGGACGTTAACTAAGTCTGCGCTTATAAATGAATATCAGTGAGCGCGCCGATTAATTAGAATGAATAACGTATCATCGCTGTCATATCAAAACCTTCTACTATTTACAAAACGCCTGCTGATTTTTACATTGTGTCAATATTTCATGATGAATGGATGAATAGAACTGACTTGGTATAAAATATGGTAACCGAAAAACGAAATGTCGTATAGGAACATATTTCAGGAGCATTTTTTTCTGTTTCCTTGTTTTGACAGTAAAGATAATGAGCAAGTAAGTAAACAGAGGTGTAAACAATGCTGAAAATCCCTACATGAATACAAGTACTGTTACTGTAGTAATAAGTTACTACAAGTAAATACAAGTAGGAGTATTAGTAAATAAAATTACTCAAGTGATTGAAAAAACTACTTAAGTACTGAGTTACTTTTTTGCATTTCCGCTGTCACAAGCTGAACATAGTTCTGAGCTACTTGGCTACATCACTGGAAATAATCTGTACATTAAACACATTCACAGCATTCAAACTGTACATTTTCACTGATATCTGGCACATTTACACTATTAAGGTCAGAAGCAACATCAGCAACTTACCCGGCTTTGATTTTTACTGTAATATATTTCACTTAATCGTGCTGATCACTTCATATAGAATCAGACATTATTACTGCATGAGAGAGAGAGAGAGAGAGAGAGAGAGAGATGATTTTTCAAAAAAAAGTCAGATCACACAAATCAAAATTCCACTTTACCTGTGGTGAAACTTCCATTACAGCACACCACGGAATATAATTATTCAGGACTGTTAATCAATGCATCTGGTAACCTTAGCAAGACAATGAATGCTCTGGCAGAAAAAGCAGGAAAAGGATATTTTACTATTAAAGAATCAATAAACACGCTCAACCCTCCAGTCCAAACCTGGCTTAAAATATTCCATTATGTAATTAAACCCGTTCTCCTGTATGGCAGCGAAGTATGGGCACCCATCGTTTATCACAAAGACACATTATGGGACTCGACTCCCACAGAAAAGTTTCACTTGGAATTTTGTAAAGATCTTAAACGTACATCGCAATGCAGCCAATGCGGCATGCAGAGCAG
>NC_051214.1:49926458-49968958 GCF_015220715.1 Pygocentrus nattereri | reverse complement strand
GATTCTGTGCATATAGTGAATCCATCTGAATAGTGATTCTGTGCATATAGTGAATCTATATGAATAGTGATTCTGTCCATATAGTGAATCCATCTGAATAGTGAATCTGTGCATATAGTGAATCCATCTGAATAGTGATTCTGTCCATATAGTGAATCCATCTGAATAGTGGTTCTGTCCATATAGTGAATCCATCTGAATAGTGAATCTGTGCATATAGTGAATCCATCTGAATAGTGATTCTGTCCATATAGTGAATCCATCTGAATAGTGGTTCTGTCCATATAGTGAATCCATCTGAATAGTGGTTCTGTCCATATAGTGAATCCATCTGAATAGTGATTCTGTCCATATAGTGAATCCATCTGAAAAGTGATTCTGTGCATATAGTGAATCCATCTGAATAGTGATTCTGTGCATATAGTGAATCTATATGAATAGTGATTCTGTCCATATAGTGAATCCATCTGAATAGTGAATCTGTGCATATAGTGAATCCATCTGAATAGTGATTCTGTGCATATAGTGAATCCATCTGAATAGTGATTCTGTGCATATAGTGAATCCATCTGAATAGTGATTCTGTGCATATAGTGAATCCATCTGAATAGTGATTCTGTGCATATAGTGAATCCATCCGAATAGTGATTCTGTCCATATCTTGAATAGTGATTCTGTGCATATAGTGAATCTATCTGTATAGTGAATCCGTCTGACTAGTTAATCTGTGTAATTAGTGTTTCTGCACACATACAAGACCAACATAGAATATACATAAGTATATATAATAAATAATACACATTGATGTATAGTATAAAATACTAGACAATAATATACAATATAAACATATATACAAAAATATATGACTGCTAGGGTGTAAAAATATATTCACATAAATATGCGAATCTATCCGTGTAGTATATCTGTCTGTATAGCAAACCTGGTGAATCTGTCCGAATTGTGAATCTGTCAGAATAGCGACTCTGTCAGAATAGCGACTCTGTCAGAATAGTGAATACACCTAAATAATGAATTTGTCTGAATAAAAAATGCCTCACTATCAACATTTGGTATGCGATCTATCTTCTACTGTGAATAAAATATGGGTCTATGAGATTTGCTATTCTTTACCCTCTGTTTTTATTTACATTTTACACAGCATCCCAACATTTTTGGAATTGAGGTTGTATAATATAAAGATGAACAACAATTAATAAAATTTCTAGTCTCTAAGACACCAAGGGCTTTAGTCACTGTGTTCTAGGGGCCACTGTTTTGTCTCTAAAAGGAATTACTAAAAAGCCCATTAATAATAATTGAATGAAAGACAGTGTTTATGAAAGAAACATTTATTATATATATATATATATATATATATATATATATATATATATATATATATATATATATATATATATATATATATAAAGACTTTATCCTTCAGCTCTATTGTCCAGACACCTAGGTATTGTTCTCTTTGACACAGTGGTGCAACAGCAGGTGTGCACATCTAGAACAGTGTCTAAATAAAGGCTAGCGTACATAGCAACAGCACTGCCAGCATCTGTGCACTTGTTGCTTGTTGCAGCTTTCACTAGGAGACACAGAATGGGACTCAAATACTAACCAAAAAAATACCTTTACCTGTTACTTTAAACATCAGCTAAGCTACATGTCTACTGTATTACTTAGCCAGCATTTCTGCCCATTTCAATGTAGAACTCTTGGTCAGAGGCTATTAGGTATCCTCCTAAACAAATGGACCCTCTGGGGTCTGAGGTCATTCTCTCGATTTCTGCATATCTTCTTAAATTCTCCGTTAAAGTCTCTTCATATAACGTGTTACTCATATGTTTCATATTAAAATGCTCCGTTATCGTAATCACTGCTTTCCAGAACTGCTGCAGCAGCTTCAGCAGCCGTAAACTCTCTGCACACCATTTCACATGTGTCTGGTAGTAAAAGGCTGGACCCCCTTTTGCCTTCAGAACTGTCTTAATTCTTCATGTCAGACTTTCAACAAGGTGTTGGAAACGTTCCTCAGAGATTCTGGTTGGTTATTTGAGTTCCTGTTGTCTTTCTATCATCTGGAACCAGTCTGCCCGTTCTCCTCTGACCTCTCACATCAACAAGGCATTTTCGTCCACACAACTGACCGCTCACTGGATATTTCCTCTTTTTCGGACCGTTCTCTGTAAACCCTAGAGATGGTTCTGCGTGAAAATCCCAGTAGATCAGCAGTTTCTGAAATACTCAGACCAGCCCGTCTGGCACCAACAACCACGCCACGTTCAAAGCCCCTTAAATCCCCTTTCTCCCCCGTTCTGATGCTCGGTCTGCACTTCAGCAGGTCGTCTTGACCACCTCTACAGGCCTAAATGCAGTGAGCTGCGGCCGTGTGATTGGCTGATTAGCTGTTTGTGTTAACAAGCAGCTGAACAGTACCTGAACTGTACCTAATAAAGTGGCTGGTGAGTGTATACCACCACCCAATTCTGATGGCCAGAGCCCAACATTCACACCAGAAGAGGAGGCTGAAATAGTCAACATGGTAAGAGCAAACAGTGCCTTTACACCCTGAGCGAGTCAGAGAGCTGGGCCTGGATTAATGAGTGTCTTAGGAAAGTCTTCCTTAATGTGTGTTTTGTCTTAACTTCATAAGTTAGAAATTATGAGATTTAGAAGGAACTAAATTTCCTGTTTGCTATTTTTTTTAATGCTTGATTTGATGTTTTTCCTCCTTTTTGTTCCTCTAAGTGGATTAAACTAAATAACGGAAATAAAAGTTAATTCAGATTCAAAACGTGTCTTCCGTCTTTAATGGTATGTTAAATGCACCACAGCCTACATGCGACAACAATAAGGATTTTATTAAGAAAATCTTCAGAAAAAAGTTGCGAGAACTGCGTTTAAGAACAATGGGCCTCAATCTCCAACCCCTTTAAAAAAGAAATGTCTTCATTAATCCCGACGCAGTTTTCACGAAAATTTGGAATTTGTTCTTAGGAAGGAACAGAATCGACACACACTGAGAGAACCGTTCTGGACTTTAAGAACGCAGCGTGAACTGGACGTAGACGTTTTCTTAGAGTTACTCAAGAACACATTTAAGAACAAACTCAGGAAGACATTGGAAAATGAGGCCCAGTGTTACCAAAGTTTAGTTTTTATCTCATGAACCTTCACGAGTTTTTTTTTCTAAAGAAAGCTTTCATGAATTCGGCCCCTGTGCTGAAGGATTGCATCATCTCCCGTTACATCACCTCTGTAGAGGTATAGACAAACCTCTCTATACCAGGAGTAGAGAAAGTTCTCAAGAGGCATGAAGCATCAACAACTGTACAGAGTTCCTTTGGAAAGGAATAATGAGAGAGTGAAGGAGCTGAGCTAAAGCCTTACCTCCACAAGTCCTACCTTTCAATAAGTCTGAGTTTACTTTCTGCCCAAGAAACAACATGTGCAATATATGTGTACTGCCATTGTATTGATACAGTAAAAGAATTCTATACGACTTGGGCTTGATGTGGTCTTGTATTTGTGTGGGTTGGATGGAGTGATGGAGCTGGAGGCAAGTGAGATCCCACACACATATATACGTATATGGATGAGGCAGGATTCAATCTGAGCAAAGTCAGACATCGTGACAGGAACATTATAGATCAGGCGTCACAAGCCAAATGCTGTCCTCGGTCCACCTGGGAAGCCACAGCATTTTATGCCCGCTTTAGCATCTTCGCTGTAAATTTGTCTCAGTGTGTGGAAATGTACCACCATAGGCTAAAAGTATAAGATAAACAAAAACACAGACTTATTTTGCTCTGTTTTAAGCTTTAGCTCCGCTATAGCTGCTTTTCTCCAGCAGGAAACCTTTCCACAAAATAGAAGAGTTTCTTGCAGAACGTCTCTCAACGTTCAAGTTTTTACGAGGCTGGCTTCAGCTTTGCATTCACAGCTTCTTATTCAAAACTTCCCATTCCACCTTAAATAATGCCTGAGGTGCCAGAATGTAACTGCTGCACCGTTTAAGGTGAACTGGCTTCAGCTTCATGACTATTCAGTGTTGGACTGTTTCTAATAGCAGATGAAGGAAACCAGCCGGAGTGATTATAAATGCAAATGTCTATTTGTTTCCAAATGATTGATTTTCTTAAATCTTTCTCTTTAGCTAGGCGAGATTGTTGTCTGCATGTCTATGGTGACCAGCAGAATGTGTGCTGAACCTCAGGGTTAAAGGGTGAATTAGCAGTTATATATTAACTCCGGGATTTAAGACCATTTATTGTTAAAACCGTGTTGAACAGTCAGCAGAGCTTCGTTTTACTGCAAAGGAGGATTATTTTATGTTTAGCTACAAATCTAATTCTGCTTTGGAGCTGCAACAGGCCAGTAAAAGAGTCACATGTGGCACCGGAGCCACGTTGCCGACCCCTCTTATAGGTCAATGAGCCGCTGTGGATGTGGGGGCAACATAGTGCTGTGTGCTGCTGGCTCAGACGGTGTGGTCATCCACCATGTTCTAATTGCTGGCCCCTACAACACAGAATGTCTTCTTGATTTCTTGGAGGGCTTTTACACTGCACTTGTACCTGACATTGAAAGAGGGGTGGCGGGACCTGACTTGCCAAACTATGCGGTAATTTGGGACAATGTCGGGTTTCACTCTCATCTTGGCATGGAATGGTCTGCCCACTGTGATTGTCAGTGGAGTTCCTGCCAAAGTACTCATCATTTCTAACCCCTACTGAGGAATTCCTCTCAGCATGGAAGTAAAAGTTGTATGACCTCCAGCCCCATAATAGGATGTCATTATTTTATGCTGTAAATGCTGGTTGTGGGGACATCACAGCTGAGGGCTGCAGAGAGCAGCTGGAACATGCAAGAAGGCATTTCTGTCCAGAGGTGGACGAAGTACACAAATCATGTACCTGAGTTAAAGTAGAGAAACAAAAGATAAAATATTCCTCTAGTAAAAGTAGAAGTTCCTCCCTTTAGACCTCCACTTGAGTAAAAGTACTAAAGTATTTCCCTTCAAATGTACTTAAGTATAAAGTAAAAGTACTAAAAGAGTAATTCTGGCTCTGATGTCCTGTTATCATTTTTATAACCAGACTGGCTTCATGAACTCATTTCAGGTGAAAGTCCTCCAGCGTCTCTCTTGGTAAACCAGTCTTTTAATAGAACGTCATTAATTAGTGACGCTGACGTCTATTAAAATGATCAGAAGCACAAAACACTGAAGGTAAACAGTTTCCATCAGGGAGAACCGAGTGGCTCTGAAATCACTTTTTACACACAAGCAAAGTTTCAGTTTCAGATTTATTTACAACTTAGTTCCAAGTTTAAGTTGAATAAAAACTGGCTTTAAACTCAGGATCACAGATGAGCTCCTTTACTATGTTGATCTGTAGGTGTCTGTTCATAAACATAAACCAGCCCAAACTCATTTACTATAAAATGAAATGGTGTTTGTAGAAATTCAGAAAAAAGCCGCGTCAGTCTCGACTGCATATGTGGACATATTTCTATATTGAGCTCTATTTACACAAAGTTAGGTTAGTTCATCATTTATGTTGAACAGACTCTCCCAAAGTTTTACGCTGCTGCGCTGACGTTGAACCGCGTGCTGCACTGGGTCGGTATGACCAACAGGTCAAAACCAGCTCTGAACAAAGTGACCGCTGGGCCCTGATTGGTGCTCTGGCTTTGCGCTTCTTTCGTTTTGACATGTGACGTTTTTATACACACAGAAACCAAAAGGAACGACAGATTTCTCAAAATGTAGGAGGAAAAAGTCGGATATTAGACTGAAATGTAGTGGAGTGAAAGGAAAAAGTCCAGAACGGAGAAACTTCAGTACAGATACACCAAAAATACTAAAGTACAGAAACTCATTACATTTACTCAGATACTCAGTTACTCAGTTACTCAGTTACTCAGATACTGTCCACCACTGTTTCTCTCTGTGTCTTGGAAGGGAGGACATCAGGTCTGATGTAGATAAAGTGTTGTGAGAGAGGAGAGATAACATTCTTTATGAATGAATATATGTATTATTTATTTATTATTTCTTCTAAAGATTATGCATCTTTTTGTTCTCATTACTATTCTAAGATAGATATGAATATTATAATAATGTTTTTCCACATTTGCGCACATATGGAGCAATATTTTGTTACGGTCAGCAACACAATGTAGTCCACCCCTTTCTGACACACATATTTAGTATATAATACATCAATATTGCTACAGTGATCAAAGAATCCGCTCCATTTGATGACAGTTTTGTAGCGATTGACTTTGTGTACTTTGTATACCAAAGTATTGGGACACCCCTCTTAATTATTGAGTTCTGGTGTTCCAGCCACACCCATTTCTAACAGGTGGATAAAATTAAGCTTGTAGTCTTACAGTCTTGTTAGATAAACACAGTAGAGTGGATGGTACTGATGAGCTCAGTGACTTTAAACATGTCACCTCTGCCACAAGCCAGTTTGGGAAATGTCTGTCCTGCTAGATCTGCCCCTGTCAGCTGTAAGTGCTATTATTGTGAAATGGAGCAACAATAGCTTAGCCACAAAGTGGAGGACCACCGAAACTCACAGAGTGGGACCGCTGAGTGCTGTAGCACACAGTGTCTATCCTCTGTTCAATCACTAAAGAGCCAAAATTGCCTGTGGAAGCAACATCAGTGGAAGATCTACAAATCAGGAGCTTCACAAAATTGGTTTCCATGGCCGAGCTGCTGCACACAAGCCTAAGATCAACATGCTGAAGGCCAAGCCCCAGCTGCGCCACTGGGGCAGCGGAAACGTACTCTGTGGAGTGATGAGTCACACACAGCTTGGGCAAAATTAACATAAACACAGAATAAAAGGTCATTTGCAATAGTAGAAACATTTCATATTATTTTCAGTTGTATGGCAAATATGTCACCTGATTCAGAAAGCGTATAAAATTATATAAATGCACAATACATAAATTAGAGAGTATTCAATGTGGATCATCCCTGTCTGATATGTTCACTGTGAAATGCAAATAAGAGGCGATCATTTCAGTAAAACTCATCTGATTAAAAACCCACTTACTATAACTTAGTTACGGGTTGCCCACCCTGTTATTAATGTGCACTCTAAAAAGATCATGAAATAGCTCTTCAGCCTGATGGAGAATGTGTTGGATATAAAACCTTTGTTTATAGAATACAGAATGTGTTCTATATTGAAGCTTTTTTTAAAAATAGGTTCAAGATGGCACCAAAAATGGTTCTAATATTACAACCCCAATTCCAGTGAAGTTGGGACGTTGTGTAAACAATAAATAAAAACAGAATACGATGATTTGCAAATCCTTTTCAACCTGTATTCAATTGATTGATTGTTTTTTGAGCATTCCTCAACTTTCCCAGTCTTTTGTTGCCCCTGTCCCAACTTCTGTGGAACATGTTGCAGGCATCAAATTCAAAATGAGTGAATATTTGCAAAAACAATGAAATTTATATTTTTTAACATTAAATTTCTCGTATTTGTAGTGTATTCAACAGAATATCGGTTGAAAAGGATTTGCAGATCATCGTATTGTTTTTTTATTTATGTTTTACACAACGTCCCAACTTCACTGGAATTAGGGTTGTAGCACAAAACAGCTTAGATCAGCATAAACAAGCACAAATTAGTTTATCTTTAGCTTCTCTGCTTTTCAGAGGTGTAGCCAATTGGTTATAGTGACTATCCTAGCACCTCCTGCTGTTTGTCCAGATGTCAGAGCTCTTTGTTCGTAGTTCTATACACAGCCGTCGTTTTTTAAGAGTGTAGATCTCATTTTTGTGCAATACTAAAAATGTGAATTGGGAGAACTTGTGATTAAACTAAGTTGGAAATGTGAGAAAGTGCAGAGGTTGGACTTCCACTTGACTTGACGTTGAGTTTTTAAAGTGTTTATAACATCTTCCTTTTTCCACCAACCTCACCTCGACTGTTTGGTGTCGATCTCTCTCATCCGACCACAGATCCGGGAGCGTGTAGCTAACTCTAGGTGCATATGTTTATGCTTAGATGAAAGAAAGGACTTTCTTCTGATGTGCCACCCGAATAGGTGGCGTCTGATTACAGTTTTGGAGAATTAGTGACCACAAAATCTTTCCATTTCCTGCAAATCTCCAAACATGGGACCTTGAAGAAATGTTTCCCTCTGTAATCACTGCCTTGTGGGGATAAAACAGACATGCATCCTGTCTGTCTGTCTGTCTGTCTGTCTGTCTATCTATCTATCTATCTATCTATCTATCTGTCTGTCTGTCTGTCTGTCTGTCTGTCTGTCTGTCTGTCTGTCTGTCTATCTATCTATCTATCTATCTATCTGTCTATCTATCTATCTATCTATCTATCTCCGTCTGTCTGTCTGTCTGTCTATCTGTCTGTCTGTCTGTCTGTCTGTCTGTCTGTCTATCTATCTATCTATCTATCTATCTATCTATCTATCTATCTATCTATCTATCTCCGTCTGTCTGTCTGTCTGTCTGTCTGTCTATCTCCGTCTGTCTGTCTGTCTGTCTGTCTGTCTGTCTGTCTATCTATCTATCTATCTATCTATCTATCTATCTCCGTCTGTCTATCTATCTATCTATCTATCTATCTATCTATCTATCTATCTATCTATCTATCTATCTCCGTCTGTCTGTCTGTCTGTCTGTCTGTCTGTCTGTCTGTCTATCTATCTATCTATCTATCTATCTATCTATCTATCTCTGTCTGTCTGTCTGTCTGTCTGTCTGTCTATCTATCTATCTATCTATCTATCTATCTATCTATCTATCTATCTATCTATCTCCGTCTGTCTGTCTGTCTGTCTGTCTGTCTATCTCCGTCTGTCTGTCTGTCTGTCTGTCTGTCTGTCTGTCTGTCTATCTGTCTATCTATCTATCTATCTATCTATCTATCTATCTATCTATCTATCTATCTCCGTCTGTCTATCTATCTATCTATCTATCTATCTATCTATCTATCTATCTATCTATCTATCTCCGTCTGTCTGTCTGTCTGTCTGTCTGTCTGTCTATCTATCTATCTATCTATCTATCTATCTATCTATCTATCTATCTATCTATCTATCTATCTATCTATCTATCTGCTCAGCCTCACCCTGCTAAGATAAGCCAGTGAGGGAGGTTTTTATCCAGCAGCTGGTCTGTCACAGCGGATAATGGCGTTGATGGTGTTGTGGAGCAGATGTGGAGGATTAGAGGCTGGAGCTGCAGCTCTTTGCTTTCAGATCACACGCTGTAACCTCTATTCACATTCTCCTTCCAGCCTGAGCACAGTGCTGGAGGCTCAGTGTCGGAGGACAGTGGGGTGTCTGGGGGAAAAAGAGAGTCTTAACAATAAACTAGTGAAATGTAGCAAACTACAAAAGCATGGAGGTAAAAGTGGTGTCGTAATGAGCCGCTATTATAATGCATTAATACATCGGTCATGTTAACCAAGACGGCTACAGAAAGCGAAAAAGGTCTAATGTGTGTTCCATATTCATATTTATATATGATTTGAAAAACAGCCAGTAGTTATTCAAGAGTACTTTAGTAGACACTGGGACTCATTCACCAAATTCTCTGTTTGTCCTTAAATGTGTTCCTGAGAAAAGGTCCTAAGAAAAAGTCAACATCTACATCATTCATGACGTGTTCTTAAACCACAGAATAATGAATGAATAAATAAATAAATAAACATAAATAGGAAATCACTGGTGAATGTCAGAATCTTCTTGAAAATGGTGGGTTTTAAGATGAATTTCTTGTTCAGTTGATGAATTGAGAATACAGAACTAGGAACACTTGAAGACCCTTTTCCTTGCTTAAATTATTCTTTGCACCATGAAAGTTTTTTTAGGTCAATGAAGAATTTGTTGTATACATTGTATGTTTTATTATTTTAAAATGGTTTCCATGTAGCACCACAAGGGTTCTTCTAAGCTTGACATTGTAGTACAACCCCAATTCCAGTGAAGTTGGGACGTTGTGTAAAACATAAATAAAAACAGAATACGATGATCTGCAAATCCTTTTCTACCTAAGTTCAATTGAATTCACTACAAAGACGAGATATTTAATGTTCAAACAGATAAACTTTATTGTTTTTTGCAAATATTCACTCATTTGAATTTGATGTAGCTTAGGCTGGTCTAATGCTGATCTAAGCTGATTTATTCTAGTTTAGTCTGGTCTAATGCTGATCTAAGCTGATTTATTCTAGTTTAGGCTGGTCTAATGCTGATCTAAGCTGATTTATTCTAGCTTAGGCTGGTCTAATGCTGATCTAAGCTGATTTATTCTAGTTTATACTGGTCTAATGCTGATCTAAGCTGATTTATTCTAGTTTAGGCTGGTCTAATGCTGATTTAAGCTGATTTATTCTAGTTTAGGCTGGTCTAATGCTGATTTAAGCTGATTTATTCTAGTTTAGGCTGGTCTAATGCTGATCTAAGCTGATTTATTCTAGTTTAAGCTGGTCTAATGCTGATCTAAGCTGATTTATTCTAGTTTAAGCTGGTCTAATGCTGATCTAAGCTGATTTATTCTAGTTTAGTCTGGTCTAATGCTGATCTAAGCTGATTTATTCTAGTTTATACTGGTCTAATGCTGATCTAAGCTGATTTATTCTAGTTTATACTGGTTTAATGCTGATCTAAGCTGATTTATTCTAGTTTAGGCTGGTCTAATGCTGATCTAAGCTGATTTATTCTAGCTTAGGCTGGTCTAATGCTGATCTAAGCTGATTTATTCTAGTTTATACTGGTCTAATGCTGATCTAAGCTGATTTATTCTAGTTTAGGCTGGTCTAATGCTAATCTAAGCTGATTTATTCTAGTTTATACTGGTCTAATGCTGATCTAAGCTGATTTATTCTAGTTCATGCTGGTCTAATGCTGATCTAAGCTGATTTATTCTAGTTTAGGCTGGTCTAATGCTGATTTAAGCTGATTTATTCTAGTTTAAGCTGGTCTAATGCTGATCTAAGCTGATTTATTCTAGTTTAGGCTGGTCTAATGTTGATCTAAGCTGATTTATTCTAGTTTATACTGGTCTAATGCTGATCTAAGCTGATTTATTCTAGTTTATGCTGGTCTAATGCTGATCTAAGCTGATTTATTCTAGTTTATACTGGTGTAATGCTGATCTAAGCTGATTTATTCTAGTTTAGGCTGGTCTAATGCTGATCTAAGCTGATTTATTCTAGTTTAGGCTGGTCTAATGCTGATCTAAGCTGATTTATTCTAGTTCATGCTGGTCTAATGCTGATCTAAGCTGATTTATTCTAGTTTATGCTGGTCTAATGCTGATCTAAGCTGATTTATTCTAGTTTATGCTGGTCTAATGCTGATCTAAGCTGATTTATTCTAGTTTATGCTGGTCTAATGCTGATCTAAGCTGATTTATTCTAGTTTAAGCTGGTCTAATGCTGATCTAAGCTGATTTATTCTAGTTTAAGCTGGTCTAATGCTGATCTAAGCTGATTTATTCTAGTTTAGGCTGGTCTAATGCTGATCTAAGCTGATTTATTCTAGTTTAAGCTGGTCTAATGCTGATCTAAGCTGATTTATTCTAGTTTAGGCTGGTCTAATGCTGATCTAAGCTGTTTTATTCTAGTTTAGGCTGGTCTAATGCTGATCTAAGCTGATTTATTCTAGTTTAGGCTGGTCTAATGCTGATCTAAGCTGATTTATTCTAGTTTAGGCTGGTCTAATGCTGATCTAAGCTGATTTATTCTAGTTTAGGCTGGTCTAATGCTGATCTAAGCTGATTTATTCTAGTTTAAGCTGGTCTAATGCTGATCTAAGCTGATTTATTCTAGTTTAGGCTGGTCTAATGCTGATCTAAGCTGATTTATTCTAGTTTAGGCTGGTCTAATGCTGATCTAAGCTGATTTATTCTAGTTTAGGCTGGTCTAATGCTGATCTAAGCTGATTTATTCTAGTTTAGGCTGGTCTAATGCTGATCTAAGCTGATGTATTCTAGTTTATACTGGTCTAATGCTGATCTAAGCTGATTTATTCTAGTTTATACTGGTCTAATGCTGATCTAAGCTGATTTATTCTAGTTTAGGCTGGTCTAATGCTGATCTAAGCTGTTTTATTCTAGTTTAGGCTGGTCTAATGCTGATCTAAGCTGATTTATTCTAGTTTAGGCTGGTCTAATGCTGATCTAAGCTGATTTATTCTAGTTTAAGCTGGTCTAATGCTGATCTAAGCTGATTTATTCTAGTTTAGTCTGGTCTAATGCTGATCTAAGCTGATTTATTCTAGTTTATACTGGTCTAATGCTGATCTAAGCTGATTTATTCTAGTTTATACTGGTCTAATGCTGATCTAAGCTGATTTATTCTAGTTTAGGCTGGTCTAATGCTGATCTAAGCTGATTTATTCTAGTTTATGCTGGTCTAATGCTGATCTAAGCTGATTTATTCTAGTTTATACTGGTCTAATGCTGATCTAAGCTGATTTATTCTAGTTCATGCTGGTCTAATGCTGATCTAAGCTGATTTATTCTAGTTTAGGCTGGTCTAATGCTGATCTAAGCTGATTTATTCTAGTTTATACTGGTCTAATGCTGATCTAAGCTGATTTATTCTAGTTTATACTGGTCTAATGCTGATCTAAGCTGATTTATTCTAGTTTAGGCTGGTCTAATGCTGATTTAAGCTGATTTATTCTAGTTTAAGCTGGTCTAATGCTGATCTAAGCTGATTCATTCTAGTTTAGGCTGGTCTAATGCTGATCTAAGCTGATTTATTCTAGTTTAGGCTGGTCTAATGCTGATCTAAGCTGATTTATTCTAGTTTAGGCTGGTCTAATGCTGATCTAAGCTGATTTATTCTAGTTTAGGCTGGTCTAATGCTGATCTAAGCTGATTTATTCTAGTTCATGCTGGTCTAATGCTGATCTAAGCTGATTTATTCTAGTTTATGCTGGTCTAATGCTGATCTAAGCTGATTTATTCTAGTTTATGCTGGTCTAATGCTGATCTAAGCTGATTTATTCTAGTTTAGTCTGGTCTAATGCTGATCTAAGCTGATTTATTCTAGTTTAGGCTGGTCTAATGCTGATCTAAGCTGATTTATTCTAGTTTAGGCTGGTCTAATGCTGATCTAAGCTGATTTATTCTAGTTTAGGCTGGTCTAATGCTGATCTAAGCTGATTTATTCTAGTTTAGGCTGGTCTAATGCTGATCTAAGCTGATTTATTCTAGTTTATGCTGGTCTAATGCTGATCTAAGCTGATTTATTCTAGTTTATGCTGGTCTAATGCTGATCTAAGATGATTTATTCTAGTTTAGGCTGGTCTAATGCTGATCTAAGCTGATTCATTCTAGTTTATGCTGGTCTAATGCTGATCTAAGATGATTTATTCTAGTTTAGTCTGGTCTAATGCTGATCTAAGCTGATTTATTCTAGTTTATACTGGTCTAATGCTGATCTAAGCTGATTTATTCTAGTTTATACTGGTCTAATGCTGATCTAAGCTGATTTATTCTAGTTTAGGCTGGTCTAATGCTGATCTAAGCTGATTTATTCTAGTTTAGGCTGGTCTAATGCTGATCTAAGCTGATTTATTCTAGTTTAAGCTGGTCTAATGCTGATCTAAGCTGATTTATTCTAGTTTAGGCTGGTCTAATGCTGATCTAAGCTGATTTATTCTAGCTTAGGCTGGTCTAATGCTGATCTAAGCTGATTTATTCTAGTTTATACTGGTCTAATGCTGATCTAAGCTGATTTATTCTAGTTTAGGCTGGTCTAATGCTAATCTAAGCTGATTTATTCTAGTTTATACTGGTCTAATGCTGATCTAAGCTGATTTATTCTAGTTCATGCTGGTCTAATGCTGATCTAAGCTGATTTATTCTAGTTTAGGCTGGTCTAATGCTGATTTAAGCTGATTTATTCTAGTTTAAGCTGGTCTAATGCTGATCTAAGCTGATTTATTCTAGTTTAGGCTGGTCTAATGCTGATCTAAGCTGATTTATTCTAGTTTATACTGGTCTAATGCTGATCTAAGCTGATTTATTCTAGTTTATGCTGGTCTAATGCTGATCTAAGCTGATTTATTCTAGTTTATACTGGTGTAATGCTGATCTAAGCTGATTTATTCTAGTTTAGGCTGGTCTAATGCTGATCTAAGCTGATTTATTCTAGTTTAGGCTGGTCTAATGCTGATCTAAGCTGATTTATTCTAGTTCATGCTGGTCTAATGCTGATCTAAGCTGATTTATTCTAGTTTATGCTGGTCTAATGCTGATCTAAGCTGATTTATTCTAGTTTATGCTGGTCTAATGCTGATCTAAGCTGATTTATTCTAGTTTATGCTGGTCTAATGCTGATCTAAGCTGATTTATTCTAGTTTAAGCTGGTCTAATGCTGATCTAAGCTGATTTATTCTAGTTTAAGCTGGTCTAATGCTGATCTAAGCTGATTTATTCTAGTTTAGGCTGGTCTAATGCTGATCTAAGCTGATTTATTCTAGTTTAGGCTGGTCTAATGCTGATCTAAGCTGATTTATTCTAGTTTAGGCTGGTCTAATGCTGATCTAAGCTGTTTTATTCTAGTTTAGGCTGGTCTAATGCTGATCTAAGCTGATTTATTCTAGTTTAGGCTGGTCTAATGCTGATCTAAGCTGATTTATTCTAGTTTAGGCTGGTCTAATGCTGATCTAAGCTGATTTATTCTAGTTTAGGCTGGTCTAATGCTGATCTAAGCTGATTTATTCTAGTTTAAGCTGGTCTAATGCTGATCTAAGCTGATTTATTCTAGTTTAGGCTGGTCTAATGCTGATCTAAGCTGATTTATTCTAGTTTATGCTGGTCTAATGCTGATCTAAGCTGATTTATTCTAGTTTAGGCTGGTCTAATGCTGATCTAAGCTGATTTATTCTAGTTTAGGCTGGTCTAATGCTGATCTAAGCTGATGTATTCTAGTTTATACTGGTCTAATGCTGATCTAAGCTGATTTATTCTAGTTTATACTGGTCTAATGCTGATCTAAGCTGATTTATTCTAGTTTAGGCTGGTCTAATGCTGATCTAAGCTGTTTTATTCTAGTTTAGGCTGGTCTAATGCTGATCTAAGCTGATTTATTCTAGTTTAGGCTGGTCTAATGCTGATCTAAGCTGATTTATTCTAGTTTAAGCTGGTCTAATGCTGATCTAAGCTGATTTATTCTAGTTTAGTCTGGTCTAATGCTGATCTAAGCTGATTTATTCTAGTTTATACTGGTCTAATGCTGATCTAAGCTGATTTATTCTAGTTTATACTGGTCTAATGCTGATCTAAGCTGATTTATTCTAGTTTAGGCTGGTCTAATGCTGATCTAAGCTGATTTATTCTAGTTTATGCTGGTCTAATGCTGATCTAAGCTGATTTATTCTAGTTTATACTGGTCTAATGCTGATCTAAGCTGATTTATTCTAGTTCATGCTGGTCTAATGCTGATCTAAGCTGATTTATTCTAGTTTAGGCTGGTCTAATGCTGATCTAAGCTGATTTATTCTAGTTTATACTGGTCTAATGCTGATCTAAGCTGATTTATTCTAGTTTATACTGGTCTAATGCTGATCTAAGCTGATTTATTCTAGTTTAGGCTGGTCTAATGCTGATTTAAGCTGATTTATTCTAGTTTAAGCTGGTCTAATGCTGATCTAAGCTGATTCATTCTAGTTTAGGCTGGTCTAATGCTGATCTAAGCTGATTTATTCTAGTTTAGGCTGGTCTAATGCTGATCTAAGCTGATTTATTCTAGTTTAGGCTGGTCTAATGCTGATCTAAGCTGATTTATTCTAGTTTAGGCTGGTCTAATGCTGATCTAAGCTGATTTATTCTAGTTCATGCTGGTCTAATGCTGATCTAAGCTGATTTATTCTAGTTTATGCTGGTCTAATGCTGATCTAAGCTGATTTATTCTAGTTTATGCTGGTCTAATGCTGATCTAAGCTGATTTATTCTAGTTTAGTCTGGTCTAATGCTGATCTAAGCTGATTTATTCTAGTTTAGTCTGGTCTAATGCTGATCTAAGCTGATTTATTCTAGTTTAGGCTGGTCTAATGCTGATCTAAGCTGATTTATTCTAGTTTAGGCTGGTCTAATGCTGATCTAAGCTGATTTATTCTAGTTTAGGCTGGTCTAATGCTGATCTAAGCTGATTTATTCTAGTTTAGGCTGGTCTAATGCTGATCTAAGCTGATTTATTCTAGTTTAGGCTGGTCTAATGCTGATCTAAGCTGATTTATTCTAGTTTATGCTGGTCTAATGCTGATCTAAGCTGATTTATTCTAGTTTATGCTGGTCTAATGCTGATCTAAGATGATTTATTCTAGTTTAGGCTGGTCTAATGCTGATCTAAGCTGATTCATTCTAGTTTATGCTGGTCTAATGCTGATCTAAGATGATTTATTCTAGTTTAGGCTGGTCTAATGCTGATCTAAGCTGATTCATTCTAGTTTATGCTGGTCTAATGCTGATCTAAGATGATTTATTCTAGTTTATACTGGTCTAATGCTGATCTAAGCTGATTTATTCTAGTTTAGGCTGGTCTAATGCTGATCTAAGCTGTTTTATTCTAGTTTAGGCTGGTCTAATGCTGATCTAAGCTGATTTATTCTAGTTTAGGCTGGTCTAATGCTGATCTAAGCTGTTTTATTCTAGTTTAGGCTGGTCTAATGCTGATCTAAGCTGTTTTATTCTAGTTTAGGCTGGTCTAATGCTGATCTAAGCTGTTTTATTCTAGTTTAGGCTGGTCTAATGCTGATCTAAGCTGATTTATTCTAGTTTAGGCTGGTCTAATGCTGATCTAAGCTGATTTATTCTAGTTTATACTGGTCTAATGCTGATCTAAGCTGATTTATTCTAGTTTAGGCTGGTCTAATGCTGATCTAAGCTGATTTATTCTAGTTTAGGCTGGTCTAATGCTGATCTAAGCTGATTTATTCTAGTTTAGGCTGGTCTAATGCTGATCTAAGCTGATTTATTCTAGTTTAGGCTGGTCTAATGCTGATCTAAGCTGATTTATTCTAGTTTATGCTGGTCTAATGCTGATCTAAGCTGATTTATTCTAGTTTATGCTGGTCTAATGCTGATCTAAGATGATTTATTCTAGTTTAGGCTGGTCTAATGCTGATCTAAGCTGATTTATTCTAGTTTATGCTGGTCTAATGCTGATCTAAGCTGATTTATTCTAGTTTAAGCTGGTCTAATGCTGATCTAAGCTGATTTATTCTAGTTTATACTGGTCTAATGCTGATCTAAGCTGATTTATTCTAGTTTATACTGGTCTAATGCTGATCTAAGCTGATTTATTCTAGTTTAGGCTGGTCTAATGCTGATCTAAGCTGTTTTATTCTAGTTTAGGCTGGTCTAATGCTGATCTAAGCTGTTTTATTCTAGTTTAGGCTGGTCTAATGCTGATCTAAGCTGTTTTATTCTAGTTTAGGCTGGTCTAATGCTGATCTAAGCTGATTTATTCTAGTTTAGTCTGGTCTAATGCTGATCTAAGCTGTTTTATTCTAGTTTATACTGGTCTAATGCTGATCTAAGCTGTTTTATTCTAGTTTAGGCTGGTCTAATGCTGATCTAAGCTGTTTTATTCTAGTTTAGGCTGGTCTAATGCTGATCTAAGCTGATTTATTCTAGTTTAGGCTGGTCTAATGCTGATCTAAGCTGATTTATTCTAGTTTAGTCTGGTCTAATGCTGATCTAAGCTGATTTATTCTAGTTTAGTCTGGTCTAATGCTGATCTAAGCTGATTTATTCTAGTTTATACTGGTCTAATGCTGATCTAAGCTGATTTATTCTAGTTTATACTGGTCTAATGCTGATCTAAGCTGATTTATTCTAGTTTAGGCTGGTCTAATGCTGATCTAAGCTGATTTATTCTAGTTCATGCTGGTCTAATGCTGATCTAAGCTGATTTATTCTAGTTTAAGCTGGTCTAATGCTGATCTAAGCTGATTTATTCTAGTTTAAGATGGTCTAATGCTGATCTAAGCTGATTTATTCTAGTTCATGCTGGTCTAATGCTGATCTAAGCTGATTTATTCTAGTTTAAGCTGGTCTAATGCTGATCTAAGCTGATTTATTCTAGTTTAAGCTGGTCTAATGCTGATCTAAGCTGATTTATTCTAGTTTAAGCTGGTCTAATGCTGATCTAAGCTGATTTATTCTAGTTTAAGCTGGTCTAATGCTGATCTAAGCTGATTTATTCTAGTTTAAGCTGGTCTAATGCTGATCTAAGCTGATTTATTCTAGTTTAGGCTGGTCTAATGCTGATCTAAGCTGATTTATTCTAGTTTAGTCTGGTCTAATGCTGATCTAAGCTGATTTATTCTAGTTTAGTCTGGTCTAATGCTGATCTAAGCTGATTTATTCTAGTTTAGTCTGGTCTAATGCTGATCTAAGCTGATTTATTCTAGTTTAGGCTGGTCTAATGCTGATCTAAGCTGATTTATTCTAGTTTAGGCTGGTCTAATGCTGATCTAAGCTGATTTATTCTAGTTTAGGCTGGTCTAATGCTGATCTAAGCTGATTTATTCTAGTTTAGGCTGGTCTAATGCTGATCTAAGCTGTTTTATTCTAGTTTAGGCTGGTCTAATGCTGATCTAAGCTGATTTATTCTAGTTTAGGCTGGTCTAATGCTGATCTAAGCTGATTTATTCTAGTTTAGGCTGGTCTAATGCTGATCTAAGCTGATTTATTCTAGTTTAGGCTGGTCTAATGCTGATCTAAGCTGATTTATTCTAGTTTAAGCTGGTCTAATGCTGATCTAAGCTGATTTATTCTAGTTTAGGCTGGTCTAATGCTGATCTAAGCTGATTTATTCTAGTTTAGGCTGGTCTAATGCTGATCTAAGATGATTTATTCTAGTTTAGGCTGGTCTAATGCTGATCTAAGATGATTCATTCTAGTTTATGCTGGTCTAATGCTGATCTAAGATGATTTATTCTAGTTTAGTCTGGTCTAATGCTGATCTAAGATGATTTATTCTAGTTTAGTCTGGTCTAATGCTGATCTAAGCTGATTTATTCTAGTTTAGTCTGGTCTAATGCTGATCTAAGCTGATTTATTCTAGTTTAGGCTGGTCTAATGCTGATCTAAGCTGATTTATTCTAGTTTAGGCTGGTCTAATGCTGATCTAAGCTGATTTATTCTAGTTTAGGCTGGTCTAATGCTGATCTAAGCTGTTTTATTCTAGTTTAGGCTGGTCTAATGCTGATCTAAGCTGATTTATTCTAGTTTAGGCTGGTCTAATGCTGATCTAAGCTGATTTATTCTAGTTTAAGCTGGTCTAATGCTGATCTAAGCTGATTTATTCTAGTTTATGCTGGTCTAATGCTGATCTAAGATGATTTATTCTAATTTAGTCTGGTCTAATGTTGATCTAAGCTGATTTATTTACTGCTCCTTTGGCACCATGAATAGGGCTGCTCACTGCCCCCTCGTGTGTGGGTGTGTATGTGTTTATTAGTGTGTATGTGCTGTTTCTTTTTGTGAATGGGTTAAACGCAGAGGTGATATTTCCCCATTTATTCGACTAATAAGTATCACTTAACTGTTGGTTTAATGATAATCCAAGCTGGTTTATGATGGCTTAATGCTGCTCTTCACTGATTTTGTCTAGTCTCTGCTTTTCTAGGCTCTTTTTTTCAGGGAAGCTAAGACAAGTGTTGAGCGACTATCAAACTGTTAACAAAGAGCCAACAGAGTAAATACAGACAAGACACCAATTACTTGATGGTGCTGTGCTGACTTCCATCATTGGAAAGGGGCCACTGTATGACCACCACTGTCCAGATATTTTTGGGTAGAGAACAAGCAATGACAATGTTTGTGTGTGGTGTTGGTATGAGTGGATCAGGTGATTGGTATACATTTCTAATAATATGGTCAGTGTGTGTGAATATTTCATAGGAGGTTTTCTATTATTTTGTGCACCTGTTTATTTTCATGAGAACTCTCTCTGTCTCTCTCTCTCTCTCTCTCTCTCTCTCTCTCTCTCTCTCTCCACATATACTGACATTTGTATGTATATAGAATATAGTTTCACAACACATACACTCATACACACCTACTCAGACTGTTTTACATGCTGCAGTAACACTATTCTTTAAAGTGGACTCCAGTGTTGTTGAACTTGCGTGTGAAGACTCCTCACAGCAAGACTGTTCCTCTTAATGTCATCACAGCCATCTCAATGCTTAACGGTCTGAGTAACTCTATCACTAAGCGCTTGCTCTAGTTAAATGCAGTCTGTTTGTTCTTGGTGAGATGGCAGGAGAGGAGAGGAGAGGAAATGAGCAGCGTTTATTCTGTGTTTTATACTGGAATGCTTATTGGGGTCAGCTCCATCCAGAGATGAACTGTCATGTCTGAAAAACAAAGCAGCTTGAAGGTGGGAATAAACGAAGTGGAAACAGAAGGGAAGGGATTTTGACCGCTGCTATGAGTCCGGTCAATAAAGTCTCCTACTGAATCACGCTAAGGGCAAAATGTCACATTCCCTCCTAATTCACTGTAAATCAAGACGATTGATTTCTAAAGCTCAAAATGTTCCCAGTGGGTTTCTTCCAGACAGATTTCTCAATGCCCGATACGCTTTTTAAAATTAGGGTGCCCGAAAAAAAACGTCCATTGGAGCGATACCACAAAAGACCCACTTTTCCTGCCTTGAAGAATTTCTGGTAGCATTTTACTGCAGGGCACTGGTTATAAAGCTACATGACCTGTAGATGAGCTGACTTCTTCTTCTTCTTCTTCTTCTTCTTCTTCTTCTTCTTCTTCTTCTTCTTTCAGCTGCTCCCTTTAGGAGTGGATCATCTGCCTCCATCTTGCCCTATCCACTGCCTCCTCTACTTTCACACCAACCATCTCCATGTCCACCTTCACTACATCCATAAACCTTCTCTGAGGTCTACCTCTTCTCCTTCTACCCGGCAGCTCCATCTCCAACATTCTTTGCCCAATATATCCACTATTCCTCCTCAACACATGTCCAAACCATCTCAACCCGTCCTCTCTGGCTTTATCTCCAATCTGCTCCACCTTCACTGTCCCTCTGATCTGCTCATTTCTAATCTTGTCCATCCTGGTCACTCCCAACGAAAATCTCAGCATCTTCATCTCCGCCACCTCCAGCTCAGCCTCCTGTCTTTTAGACAGAGCCACAGTCTCCAAACCAAACATCATAGCAGGACGCACTGCTGTCTTGTAAATATAGATGAGCTGACACAAACCTAAATTTATAAGATCCACATTCTGATATGACATGACATGCACTATAAAAGTATGTGGACACCCCTCCTAATTACCGAGTTTAGGTGTTTCAGGCTCTGTTCACACTTATCCTGAATGCATCATGGAATTTGAAAAGAATTTTGAAAAGCCAAAGCACCCAAGATAAAAATGGCCCACCCACAGTGCCCGGAAGCAAATCTTAGACCACCGATTTCAGGAGTGTCAATGGGCTGTAATGAAGAGCTCAGAGACTTTGAAACCCTCTCAAACTTCCAGGTCCATATCTCGTTATCCACATAATAGTTACAGGCCCTAAATACGGCTTATTTTCGCAGGAACTCAGCCTAGAGTACCATAGATGTGATGCTGTTCATGCTCATGTGATGCAGGTGATTGATAATGAGAACAAAGTCTACCTGGCATGCCATGTATGTTATGTAGTGACTGTTATTTCTTCAATACTCCCAGCAGTAACTAAATTAAAAATAGGTCTAGGTTCATTAGGAGGCTGGCAATTTGACCCACTGGATTCCTTTTAGAATAAAAGCCCCACATCATCCAATTAAAAGAACAGTGCACTGGACAACCAACATTTGCTTTGTAAGGTGTATTTAAATGTCCTCAAACTTGTCAACAGTGTTGCACAAGTTGAATCAGACACAGCAGTGTTGCTGGAGTTTTTAAACACTGTGTCCACTCACTGTCCACTTTATTAGACACTCCTACCTTGTTGCTCCACCTTGTAGACGTAAGGTCAGAGACGACAGCTCATCTGCTGCTGCACAGTTTGTGTTGGTCATCCTCTAATCCTTCATCAGTGGTCACAGGACGCTGTTGGCTGGATGTTTTTGGTTCTCAGTCCAGCGGTGACAGATGTTTAAAAAGTCCAGCAGCACTGCTGTGTCTGATCCACTCGCACCAGTGCAACACACACCATCACACCACCACCACATTGTCACTGCAGTGCTGAGAATGACCCGTTATCCAAATTATACCTGCTCTGTGGGGGTGCGGTGAGGTTCCTGACCATGGAGGAACAGGGCAACCAAGCATGCAGAGAAACAGATGGACTACAGTCTGTAACTCTAGAACTACAAAGTGCGCTCCTGGATTTTGGTTCTCTCTACCAGTTGTGCAGGTAGAGATATCTTCATTCCTGCACACAGGTACAGCTGCCTGAAAGCATCTTGCATCTGCCTTTGGAGATCAGCCGTTTAATCGTGACTCACACTCATGTCTCGGTGCATCTGTTTCACTGTACTCCAATCAGCCCATAAAACGCTCCGACAGGGAAAAATCCAATAAAGACGCAACCCCTGATACTCATCCGTAATAAAACATGCACACTGCTGCAGCTGAGGGACAGTACGGCGTGTAATGGGCCTTAATTGAGCTGTTTTATTGCTTTTATAAAGAATTCATGCTTTCTGCTTGGTGAAGCCTGAACGCGTCACAGTGACGAGTGCTGCGTGATTGATCCGAGTAATAAAACACAGTAAAAAGGGCAAATGGGAAATCAGCGAGAGGACGGGAATGGAGAACATAATATTTTAACACATGTGGACTGCACTCAGACCTCTGAGGGTGCAGAAAGGGTGATGATGGGGGTTAATGAGAAAATAAGCATTAGATTTGGTGAAGATATTGCAGAATTATTGCATTCCTGTTAGATTCCAGGCTGCATGCTGGTGCAGGCGAACGCGTCCATACGGTCACCTTCTTAAGAATGAATTAAGCATTAGCAAGTAATTCATGACGGCTTAGTAAATGGAAAGACCTCATTTGTGTGCAAGCTTAGAGCTGTGTCATAAATGTACTTACAGGATGTTTAATGAGGTTCTCTGAACCATTTGTTGGCTTATGAGTCAAATGTCCATTAATTGTAATCCTTCAGTTGTGAGCATCCTTGAAATGCTGTTAATGAAGAAGTATGACGAGGAAATTATGAATTACAAATGCATATTTTGCAGATGCCCGAATACTATTTTGCTGGAAATAGTGGGATCTAATGTCAATGTAGTGTCTTTCCTTCTCTCTTGTGGCGGTTTGAGTGTAGAGGTCAGGGTTTGTGTTGTGGAAGTGCCACGGAACATTTTATTAAGCAGTGGCCTGCACTGTATACTGATGACCTGGACACTGGCAGCTTAGTCTGTAAATAATTAAAGGCCGGATGACCAATGTGACCTTAAAGCCTCAGGAGAGGCTAAAGCGTTTTATAAGGCTAGCACAAATAAGGTTTTATGTGGGATTTGTGAATGTATGTACATCAGCACTCAGTGCTGTGTGTGTTTGTGTGAAAGCTGCTCACACATCTCATACGGTGATGGCGTCTTACCAAAATGACCAGCCGGCAGCAGAATCCTCAGCAGGATACTAAGGATACTAAAAAGGATACTAAGCAAACCACCAAAGCAACCACAAACGGAATAAACATCGTTTTTAGACAAATATGTCCTCACTGCTGAAATGAAACCTCAAGAAAGGTAAAACATCTCTAGAAACCGCAACGTTCTCACAGAAGTCTTCTGAAATTTAATATCATTTATTTCAAGTCATTGTAGACCAATCAATAATGCCTTCGTCAAGGCCCCATCTCCTGACTTAGTCCCACTCAAAACCTTCCTCTGTGAGCCGAAGAGTCCAAAAGAGAGAAGCTACAACCCTGGAGAGGCTCTGAATTTGAGAAGCACTCTCAGAAATCTTGCTCTGTGTTCTTACTTATCACAATCAATGCAATGGAAACAGTGAGACAGCATTGGGGACATACACATTCAGAATACAGAAATGAGGATTTATATCTGTATTCAGTCCAAGTTTACATTTTTAGGACAATAGAGAGATGAATGGAGGGATGAATGGATGAATGATGGCTGGATGGATGGAACTTTATTATTACAATAGGGAAATTTCAGTGTTACTGTTTAGCCCAGGTAGGTTCACTGTAACAGACAGAAGGCCAGTTTAACACCTGCTAGAAAAGTTTGATCAATCAGCGCAAACGAAGTTCATTCAGTCTAATTCTAATGTGGCAAGAAATACATTTTCCAGCCGCACTGCTTTACACATTATCCTCTATAAGACAGACAGATCAACTGATAAACTTACACACATCAGATTAGATCTGAACACTGAGATCAGACTGTGTGCCAAGCAATGAAAGATTTATGTATGGAGGCTGTACTTAAGCCCAAATGCACTTACTCTTCAGCCCAAATGCACTTACACTTGTCAGCTGCTTCAAAACGGAGCTGCGTTGTAGGAAACAAGATGATTATTAAAGTAATATAAGGTTGGATTTTGTGATTCACATAAACAGCTCAGTAACAGAAAAAAAGTGTGTTGGAAAAATATACTTGCTCTGAAAAGGATCTTTGGCTCAGATTTCTTTAAAACATGGACAAATCACTCTGAACTTTGGTCGGTGGCCACGGCGAGGAATTGTGGTCATGTGGCCAGAAGCTCACACTGATCCACCTTCTATAACAACATAAAGTGTGTTGAATTGTGCCCCATGTTATGTTGTTCCCTGCGCTCCCCTGCTTACCTACTAAATGTATAATATGTATACCATCTTTAAAAGAAGCACCAACTATTTTAAAATCAGCACATGGTGCGTCTTGGTCTTAAGAAGAACTCAAAAACGGCCTCTTTACAAACACTGAAGTTCATATTAAAGCCTGAGTGGACGGATAAATCACTGCGATATGCCAGATATTACATTTAGCATTAGGAAATTATTTTTAGGGATGATTGAACGGAGTAGTGGACATAAGTGATGATCCCACAACAGGGAAATTCCACCTCCGCATTTAACCCATCCATGAAGTGAAACACCACATACACACTAGTGAACACACACACACTAGGGGGCAGTGGGCAGCCCTATCCACAGCACCCAGGGAGCAGTTGGGGGTTAGGTGTCTTGCTCAAGGACACCTCAGTCATGAACTGTCGGCCCTGGGGATTGAACCGGCAACCTTCTGGTCACAGGGCCGGTTCCCTGACCTCCAGCCCACGACTGCCCCCAAATAACTCCTGTTATAAGCTTAGGTTTAGAGGTCCACTGCACTTATGCAGCTACTACATACATATCATTAACAAAAAATCTTACAGTTTAGAAAGATCACTCACTTTAGAGCCAAACTTGTGAGATTTTATTAGGATATGGTAAATTGGGTCATGAATGGGCACTGGGATTATGGGAGCAGCAATGGGATCATTACCTGCCGTTCTGGACCCACTGCAGTTTGCTTACAGACAGAAAAGATCCACAGCCCTGACTCTACACACTGCCCGCTCCCATCTGGACAACAAGAACATGTGAGAATGCTGTTTGTGGACTACAGCTCAGCATTCAACACCATCGTGCCCTCAGGGCTCGACATTAAGCTTCAGCATCTGAACGGGTCTGAACAGTTCTCTGTGCAGCTGGATCCTGAACTTCCTGACAGGCTGACGCCAGGTGGTTAAGATGGGCAACATCACCTCCTCCTCACTGACCCTTAACAGTGGAGCTCCTCAGGGCTGTGTGCTCAGCCCTCTCTTGTACTCCTTGTATACCCGCTACGGCTCAGCCAGACACAGCTCATCAAATTTGCAGATGACACCACAATTCTTGGCATGATCTCTAATGACAACGAGGAGGCCTACAGAGAGGAGGTCAGCTGTCTTTGGATGTGTTGTTTGTGCTGTTGGAAGTGTTTTGTATGCTAGTGTTTTGCTATTCCGGCCTCGGTTGTGTGTTTATTTTGTTATGCCTGTCCCTCCATTTCTCTGTGTTGGCTCATTGAACCTGGACTGTTATGACCACGACCCTGGATTTGCCCCGAATAAAGCTTGCTTTTCTCCTCACATGCGTCGCCTCCTCATCGCTCCCCACCGTTACAGTAGCAGATTAGTAGATTAGCGGTTGGGGTGTTGTTTGAAGTGAGGTGAAAATAAGTTCATTCATCCTCTACAGCGTACAAACCTCCATCCATCCATCCATCCATCCATCCATCCATCCATCCATCCATCCATCCATCCATCCATCCATCCATCCACTTCTCCCTCAGGGTTGTGGGGTGGTGCTGGAGCCTATCCCAGCAGTCATCGGGCAGGAGGCAGGATACACCCTGGACAGGTCGCCAGTCCATCACAGGGCAGACAGACAGACAGACACAGACAGTCACTCACACCCAGGGGCAATTCAGCACGTCCAATTGGCCTGACTGCATGTCTTTGGACTGTGGGATAAACCGGAGAACCCGGAGGAACCCCACGCAGACACAGGGAGAACATGCAGACTCCACACAGAGAGGACCTCGGTCGCCTGGCTGGGGAATCGAACCCAGGCCCTCTTCGCTGTGAGGTGGCAGCGTGTGGCCCACGTACAAACATAAAATATGTAATTTCCCTGCATTTCTATTGATGTGTAGATATTGAAAAAATATTGAAAAAAAATTATCAATAAAATGAAAATTGTGCCATAATTTTTGCCACATGCTTTTGTTTGATTCAGTAAATTGTGCATTAATTGCATTAAACAGTAATTGTGCATGAAAATGTGCAGAAGTGTATTCTCTTAAACACGTATTGTGCTTCATGGATCTCAATACATCTGTGATTAGCTTTACTGCACTTCTCTTCAATAATCACACAATTTGTAATGTTTCATACCATCTCTTTTAAATAAATTGTTTATAATCAAGTTTTTTCCTTCCTTTTTAAATTGAATTTTCTTTGTATTTCATCACTTTTGAAGCACAAACCATTGAATGACTGCCGTGTATGAAAAGTGCTCTGTATAAATAAACCTGCCTTGCCTATAATGGCTTGAATCAACATCAGTCTCCAACCCCCAACCATTCCATCATTAGAGTGGGAGCTCCATAGGACCACCATAGGATCACCACTGAGTACATATTATTATGGTGCTGACCCATTTTTGGCGCTATATAGGTGCGCTTTGATGTGAAGCGACTTTTTGAATAAAATATTTATACGCAATATAAAAATGTGCAGCACTGAGCAGGCTGAGCAGGAGGCGCTAAGCATGCAAGCGTCTGATTGGCTGTGTCGTTGCTTGGCAATGGAGAGAAAGAGAAAATCTGCCAGGTGTGTTTTCAGGGACATCCAGCCATGGACCGTACGTGGCACAGCTGGGATCCAAACCTCCTCAGCCGCATGGTGCTGCAGGTGTGCTCATGTGCTTTCAGGGCTGAAGTCGCTTCTGATGGCTGAAAAACAGAACGGATTTAATCAAATCCTCAGCTCAGATTCAGATGGCGTCGAGTTCCTTCAGCCTGATCTGATGGGATGTTTCAAGCTCCTGGGATTTGAATGTTAATGATGAGCTTTGAATGTTAAAGTTATGGAGGTTATTGATTCTGTCTTGGCAGAGAAACACAGTCTTTAATAAGGACTCTTTAATAAACGCAATGGTTACAGAATTGTGAGAGCTCAAAAAAGCCTGAGATAAATGTGTATTTTAAATGGACTCCATGTATTCGTGGTTTAGCTTGAGACCTTGTTATGCAGTTAGCCAGTTTGCAGCAGTACAGTTCCATCTGAGCTGTAAAAGCACATCTATTTTTACATCAGTGTGATAATCACATTTAAGAGATGCACAGAGATAAAGAGATACTGTATCTGTATCAGTGGGTTAGATGATGAGCTTACAGACGCGATCCTGCTGCACGTCTCCTCTATACAGAACGCCTCCACTCTGTTTCATTTGGAACCATTTTCACAGGGAGATACTGCATCTGCTAGAATATAAACACTAATAAAAACATCTAATAGCTGTTTGCATTGCACCTTCAGGACAATCTGAGATCATAACAATGAATCAAACAGCGTATAAAGCAAAGAGCTCAGGGCAGCCAGAGGCACAGGACCACTTTACACAGCTTTTTTTTCAGCAGACACAGACTCAACATATATCCTTTAATCTTCATGGTTCTTCAGGGGTTCTTCAGTAAAGACAATGGCCATTTTTTTAGCTTAAAGGGTTCTTTGCATGGTGAAATGGTTCATCAGATTGATGGAGAATGTGTTGTATATGGTTCTATATAGCACCAAAAAAGAGTTCTGATATCATTGCAATATCAAACTAGGTTTTATATAAAAGAACCATGTACAACACAGTCGCCATCAATTTGAGGGACCATTTCACCATGCAGAGAACCCGTCAGAATGGTTACGACCCTCGTCTGTTTTTGGGTTCCGTTGTCACCGAGCCCTGTGTTGGTTATTGAGCTGGTCTGGTGGTTGAACCCTCTGGGTTCATTTGTATCTGTGCGTGTCTGATTTGCAAACCCAGAGTTATAAAATAGTAGATATTTTAATTATCACTTTAATTTGAGTAAACGAGACTTAATGTGAGAGACACTTTTGTCTATACCGAATGTAAATTGAGTGTAAAAGTCGTATTTTAAGGGTAAACAAAACTTGGTTATGGAATGTAATGGAATTTATTTTAAATAAGAAAGTATGTTTTCTGGAGAGGATGTGCCAAAACATGAAATCTCGAAGGGGAGACGTGTCAGACTTTTGCACAGGACCACGACATTGTAATAATTACTGCACTTACAACCTAAATATACATGCAAATTACATTAGCATTAGATTTTTAATGAATTCACAGCATCTTGAAAAAAGGTTTTACAAACATAATAATAAAAGCAGCAGAAAAAACATCTTCAAATCTGATGTTAGTCTCAACCAAAATAAACAAACATCACTCACCGCCGCCCTCTAAAGGCGTCATTAACCAACATCAAATAAACAAACGTCACTCACCGCCGCCCTCTAAAGGCGTCATTAGCAAACATCAAATAAACAAACATCACACAGCGCCGCCCTCTAAAGGCGTCATTAACAAACATCAGATAAACAAACATCACTCACCGCCGCCCTCTAAAGGCGTCATTAACAAACATCAAATAAACAAACATCACTCACCGCCGCCCTCTAAAGGCGTTATTAACAAACATCAAATAAACAAACATCACTCACCGCCGCCCTCTAAAGGCGTCATTAACAAACATCAGATAAACAAACATCACTCACCGCCGCCCTCTAAAGGCGTCATTAACAAACATCAAGTAAACAAACATCACTCAGCGCCGCCCTCTAAAGGCGTCATTAACAAACATCAAATAAACAAACATCCCTCACCGCCGCCCTCTAAAGGCGTCATTAACAAACATCAAATAAACAAACATCCCTCACCGGCGCCCTCTAAAGGCGTCATTAACAAACATCAAATAAACAAACATCACTCAGCGCCGCCCTCTAAAGGCGTCATTAACAAACATCAGATAAACAAACATCACTCAGCGCCGCCCTCTAAAGGCGTCATTAACAAACATCAAATAAACAAACATCACTCAGCGCCACCCTCTAAAGGCGTCATTAACAAACATCAAATAAACAAACATCACTCAGCGCCGCCCTCTAAAGGCGTCATTAACAAACATCAGATAAACAAACATCCCTCACCGCCGCCCTCTAAAGGCGTCATTAACAAACATCAAATAAACAAACATCCCTCACCGCCGCCCTCTAAAGGCGTCATTAACAAACATCAAATAAACAAACATCACTCACCGCCGCCCTCTAAAGGCGTCATTAACAAACATCAAATAAACAAACATCACTCAGCGCCGCCCTCTAAAGGCGTCATTAGCAAACATCAGATAAACAAACATCACTCACCGCCGCCCTCTAAAGGCGTCATTAACAAACATCAGATAAACAAACATCCCTCACCGCCGCCCTCTAAAGGCGTTATTAACAAACATCAGATAAACAAACATCACTCACCGCCGCCCTCTAAAGGCGTTATTAACAAACATCAAATAAACAAACATCACTCACCGCCGCCCTCTAAAGGCGTCATTAACAAACATCAAATAAACAAACATCACTCACCGCCGCCCTCTAAAGGCGTTATTAACAAACATCAGATAAACAAACATCACTCACCGCCGCCCTCTAAAGGCGTCATTAACAAACATCAAATAAACAAACATCACTCACCGCCGCCCTCTAAAGGCGTCATTAACAAACATCAAATAAACAAACATCACTCACCGCCGCCCTCTAAAGGCGTCATTAACAAACATCAAATAAACAAACATCACTCACCGCCGCCCTCTAAAGGCGTCATTAACAAACATCAAATAAACAAACATCACTCACCGCCGCCCTCTAAAGGCGTCATTAAACAACATCAAATAAACAAACATCACTCACCGCCGCCCTCTAAAGGCGTTATTAACAAACATCAAATAAACAAACATCACTCACCGCCGCCCTCTAAAGGCGTCATTAACACACATCAGATAAACAAACATCACTCACCGCCGCCCTCTAAAGGCGTCATTAACAAACATCAGATAAACAAACATCACTCACCGCCGCCCTCTAAAGGCGTCATTAACACACATCAGATAAACAAACATCACTCACCGCCGCCCTCTAAAGGCGTTATTAACAAACATCAAATAAACAAACATCACTCACCGCCGCCCTCTAAAGGCGTTATTAACAAACATCAAATAAACAAACATCACTCACCGCCGCCCTCTAAAGGCGTCATTAACAAACATCAAATAAACAAACATCCCTCACCGCCGCCCTCTAAAGGCGTCATTAACCAACATCAAATAAACAAACGTCTCTCACCGCCGCCCTCTAAAGGCGTCATTAACAAACATCAAATAAACAAACATCACTCACCGCCGCCCTCTAAAGGCGTCATTAACAAACATCAAATAAACAAACATCCCTCACCGCCGCCCTCTAAAGGCGTCATTAACAAACATCAAATAAACAAACATCACTCACCGCCGCCCTCTAAAGGCGTCATTAACAAACATCAAATAAACAAACATCCCTCACCGCCGCCCTCTAAAGGCGTCATTAACAAACATCAGATAAACAAACATCCCTCACCGCCGCCCTCTAAAGGCGTCATTAACAAACATCAGATAAACAAACATCACTCACCGCCGCCCTCTAAAGGCGTCATTAACAAACATCAGATAAACAAACATCACTCACCGCCGCCCTCTAAAGGCGTCATTAACAAACATCAGATAAACAAACATCCCTCAGCGCCGCCCTCTAAAGGCGTCATTAACAAACATCAAATAAACAAACATCCCTCACCGCCGCCCTCTAAAGGCGTCATTAACAAACATCAGATAAACAAACATCACTCACCGCCGCCCTCTAAAGGCGTCATTAACAAACATCAGATAAACAAACATCACTCACCGCCGCCCTCTAAAGGCGTCATTAACAAACATCAAATAAACAAACATCCCTCACCGCCGCCCTCTAAAGGCGTCATTAACAAACATCAAATAAACAAACATCACTCAGCGCCGCCCTCTAAAGGCGTCATTAACAAACATCAGATAAACAAACATCCCTCACCGCCGCCCTCTAAAGGCGTCATTAACAAACATCAGATAAACAAACATCACTCAGCGCCGCCCTCTAAAGGCGTCATTAACAAACATCAGATAAACAAACATCACTCACCGCCGCCCTCTAAAGGCGTCATTAACAAACATCAGATAAACAAACATCACTCACCGCCGCCCTCTAAAGGCATCATTAACAAACATCAAATAAACAAACATCACTCACCGCCGCCCTCTAAAGGCGTCATTAACAAACATCAAATAAACAAACATCACTCACCGCCGCCCTCTAAAGGCGTTATTAACAAACATCAAATAAACAAACATCACTCACCGCCGCCCTCTAAAGGCGTCATTAACCAACATCAAATAAACAAACGTCACTCACCGCCGCCCTCTAAAGGCGTCATTAACAAACATCAGATAAACAAACATCCCTCACCGCCGCCCTCTAAAGGCGTCATTAACAAACATCAGATAAACAAACATCACTCAGCGCCGCCCTCTAAAGGCGTCATTAACAAACATCAGATAAACAAACGTCACTCAGCGCCGCCCTCTAAAGGCGTCATTAACAAACATCAGATAAACAAACGTCACTCAGCGCCGCCCTCTAAAGGCGTTATTAACAAACATCAGATAAACAAACATCACTCACCGCCGCCCTCTAAAGGCGTCATTAACAAACATCAGATAAACAAACATCACTCACCGCCGCCCTCTAAAGGCGTCATTAACCAACATCAAATAAACAAACGTCACTCACCGCCGCCCTCTAAAGGCGTCATTAACCAACATCAAATAAACAAACGTCACTCACCGCCGCCCTCTAAAGGCGTCATTAACAAACATCAGATAAACAAACATCACTCACCGCCGCCCTCTAAAGGCGTCATTAACAAACATCAGATAAACAAACATCACTCACCGCCGCCCTCTAAAGGCGTCATTAACAAACATCAAATAAACAAACATCCCTCACCGCCGCCCTCTAAAGGCGTCATTAACAAACATCAGATAAACAAACATCCCTCACCGCCGCCCTCTAAAGGCGTCATTAACAAACATCAGATAAACAAACATCACTCAGCGCCGCCCTCTAAAGGCGTCATTAACAAACATCAAATAAACAAACATCCCTCACCGCCGCCCTCTAAATATTTTACTGCGTCATGTAGAAGTTGGACATTTTTTTTCATAAAACCCTGAATGTGTTACTGGAATGTGTTTTTTTTCTTTCTTTCATTTTTTTTGTTTTTTTATTTTAGCTATGTACTGGGGGGCCAAATTACTCTGGACATGGGAGTAATGTGGATTACACCCTATGGTTTGGTCCAAAGTGTTCCTGTAACTCCTCAGCTTTTTTTTTCATGTGGTTTTTCTGAAGTCCAGGAAAAACTGGAGCCACTTCCAGATGAGCTTTTAAGCCCAGAGTCCTGTAGGACTGCTGGAACAGGATGGGCTCTGACAGAAATGACTTTTAAATGACCTTTAATTGAGTGGGCAGGAACAGTCAAGAACAGAACTGGGTTTAAATGATATGTTCAATGTTATCATTATCACTCTCAGCACTTCAGTAAAAAAAGCAAAGTGGCTCTGGCAAGCTGACCGTTTCCAGTGGATTGGGACATGGATACTAAGTAGAGTCATTATACTGGGCAGTCCAAATCTGATTAGGCAGTGATGTATTTTTAAAATAAATATAAATAAAAAAAAACACTAAAGAAAGTTTTTGCACCATTACTACATGGGCACCATTTATTTATTTATTTATTTATTTATTTATTTATTTATTTATTTTTATATTTTTTATTTATTATTAATAGATTATTATTATTATTATTATTATTATTATTATTATTATTATTATTATTATTATTATTATTATTATTAATAAATTATATAATAAAATATTATTTTCAGCATCTTAAAAACCGACCCATATCCAAAGCTCAGTCTTAGAAGTTGGTTGTTCATTTTCTGAACTAATCAATCCCATTCAGTGGTGTTGAGGTCTGGACTCTGGGGCGGTCAGTCCATCGTCCAGCTTCTTTGTTTGATGTGTCCGTCTCCTTTTCTCAGTGAGGTTCTTCTTGATCAGCTACACGTCCTTTCAGACCCAAAGCGCTGAGTGGTCTTCTCACAGTGGAAGGATGGACAGAAACCCCTGTGGATGTTCTCAGATCTGAAGCAGCTTCATCTTCTCCTCTCTCTCAGAGATCAAAGCTTTCAGTGCTGCTTATCTGATGGGGCAGTTTTTGCTTTAATAATATCAACGTTTACACTTTCAAAGCCACTTGTTTGGCGTGCGCATACATTCTTAAAAATAACGTTTCTAAATGCTTCTTGCCTTTAATGTTCTGTTCTATGAAAAAATATAAATTTTACACCATGTATAAAATATATAGATATGTAAAAGTACATTCTAATTAGGAATTGGTTGATCAAGTTTTTAGTGGGTTATATTTTTGTTTATATACCGTTGTAATCCTCCTTTAATCTGACTTTATTAATCTTCATTTAACACTTTATTTTCTTCTTCCTCTTGCCAATGTTCTCCGGCTGTGGAGGAGATGGAAACAAAGATCTGCCACCTGGACTCCTCCGAAACATTCACTGTTTTATTTAAAAAGGGAATGCAATGAGAGACTGAGGAATGAGGGATGTTGAGGGGCAGCAGCACCCGTGAAGTTCTGCACTTGTTAACAGCAACTGCAAAAATAAAAATAACTAAATTAATTAAAAAATTAAATAATTATGGTGTCCCTGCGATGGACTGGCGACCTGTCCAGGGTGTATCCTGCCTTCCGCCCAATGACCGCTGGGATAGGCTCCAGCACCCCCCACGACCCTGAGGGTGAAGCGGCATAGAAAATGTGTGTGTGTGTGTGTGTGTGTGTGTGTGTGTGTGTGTGTGTGTGTGTGTGTGTTTGTGTAATTACATAAAATTTTTAACTAAACTGAACTTAGTAAAGCCTCAGCTGCTTGTTTTTGGAGTGGAGATTTTATATGCATTGTTTACGTATTTTATTGAAGTGAATGGGATCACTTCCCCCTGCTGGCTGCTATGGAGACACGTCACCAAAACGCGTAGTTTGAGGTGCAACGAGGGAAAGTGTGTGTAGAGCTGTAGGACACTTCTGAGCCTGAATCTCCTTGATCGTGTTTTTTTAAACTTAAATAAATGATGTCCTTAGCTTTTAATACAATTGAACACCTATCATTTGCATAAACCTTGTCCAAAAGGACAGAGAGCAGAGAAATCAGGGTGAGCATCAAAGCTTTAATGCTTCAGTTACGTGGATATACTGTCATCTCTCACTGTGTCGTCTCTTCTGTTTGATATAAATAAAAAAATAATAATTTGAATGAAAAGCAGACTAATGTCACTGTTAGCATCGTTTGCATACTGCTTCAAATCCCAGCACCCCCACCTTACAAACAACTTCCAGCATCCCTGAAGGCACCGATCAGCAGTCAACAAGCCTAATTTTTTCCAATGTGACGTGACATCTGCCTCGAAATCCATGGAGACGTGAAGTTCTCAAAAGAAAAACCTGTGGCTGAGCTGATTCTCTGTGGATAAGACTGAACACCACTGTTCCACACCATCACAACGAAGAACACTTTACATGCTTTTACTCTTGAGGGTGTTGTGGCGCGATGTGTTGGAAGTTCATATCTGCTTGGACGTGAACCGAGAGATCTTCAGTTGACCCCTGTGCTTAACCTGGAGTCTAATATTTCCCTCTGAAACCCTGACGACTTTCTGCTTTATGGAGCACCGTTCTGTTCCTCCAGTTGGAGTAAATGCTGGAGAATCAGCTTCTGCAGTTTAATTAAAAACTAAGTCAAGACCCATTTCCTCCAACTTAGCTTTGAACCCACATTTCCATCCCTCAGCGTCCCCCAGGAATGCTTCAGAAACTTTCCATCCGAGCGGCTGAGGGTTATGAGGAGTGAAAAAGGCGAGTGTGGCTCTCAGGAGGGGAGAGTTTGGAGGAAAGAAAAAGGAAAGAAAGAGAAATGACTGCATTACGGCTTTGCCTAGCCCTCATACAGAACAGCTGGTTTTATCCACACTGCCGTTTAGAGACTGCAATATCAAACTCACTCAACCCACTCACATCCAAACAAATGACCACACAGCAAATGACTCTGGAGACAGTTAAGAAAGTTTTGAGCATGGGGAGCAAAAGGTTATGCGTGTTAACAATGTCACTATGATTTAGATTTCACTGCTGGTGAAACTGAACCATCTTCATTATTGTTGATTTTAATAGTTGTGCATTTATATGAAATCTCAACCTGTCACTGAGGCCCAATTCTTATCTCTCCTATGAAATTTCAGAAATATATATATATTTTTTTATTCCAACAGGTTTGATTTTCTAACTTCTTATTTTCTTTGTACGCAGTGGACAAAATGTGTGAAGGAAAAAACAAAAATAAAACAAAAAACAAAGAAAATTAGGGCTTAGGCAAATTATTTACCTCAGAAATTACACTTGTACAATGAGCAGTCGTGGGCTGGAGGTTAGAGATCCAGCCTCATGACCGGAAGGTCGCCGGTTTGATCCCAAGAGCCGACAGCACATGACTGAGGTGTCCTTGAGCAAGACGCCTAACCCCCAACTGCTCCCCGGGTGCCATGGATTGGGCTGCCCACCGCTCCGGGCAAGTGTGCTCACTGCCCCCTAGTGTGTTGTTCACTAGTGTGTATGTGGTGTTTCACTTCACGGATGGGTTAAATGCGGAGGTGGAATTTCCCCGTTTGTGGGATCAAAAAAAAAAAAAGTATCACTTAAATGAATGGCATTGCCTAAATTTGTGATGGTTCAGGTGTGTATTAGTTGTTGTACATACGCTGTTATGCACCATATAGCTGTCTAACTGAGTGGAGATGCATTTGATTACCAAAGTCACAATCTAGGAACGAGTCCCGTGAAATAACCAGGTGTAAACGGGGTCAGAGGTTCCTAAGAAGGAGTCATTTTGGTTTTCTAACATTTCAAATGATAAATAGAAACTATATTGTGCCGTAGATGGGATAAGCTGCATTATGAATGAGTGGAAACAATGGAAAGTATATTGGAAAAAAATTGGCCCCCGTGAACCATAAGCCCCAGTGTGATTGTCCCCTACCCGTTCCCCGGCTTCTTGCCACTGTGGTCAGAACTTAAAGTACGAGAGAACGCAGAGCAGAATGTAAACATGTTTGTATCAGTGTCATAAACATCCAGCAAAGCTGGAACGAAAACTATAAGATATAAGAACTATAAGAACTGAGTGGGTGTGGCTAATGAGCAGCTTGATTGACAACTCTCACTACATTTACACTACAGTTAACCTTGGCCTAGATTAGGACCTCCCAGTTGACATTGAGAGGAGAGAAATATGGTGAAATACAATATATGGACAAATGTTTTGGGATACCTAAAAAATTGACACCCACAGGAGCTTTTATGATGCCCATTTTAAATCCATAGGCATTAATATAGCTGTAAATGCCCCCCTTTGCAGCTATAACAGCTTCCACTCTTCTAGGAAGCTTTCCACAAGATATTACAGTGACTCTGTGGGGCTGGGACCTCACCCAGCCATGCCTTCATGGACCTTGCTTTGTCCACTGGACTATTCATGGTGGAACAGAAAAGGTTCTTCCCCAAAGTTTTTTCCACAAAGTTGTAAGCCCAGTGGCGGCGTGCTTTGCACCAAATACCCCCAATATGCTTTTCTATACAGTGAATATCAGTCATTGGTCATATTCGAAGGGTAAACTTACATGTTACATTTACAGCATTTGGCTGAAACTCTTATCCAGAGTGACTTAAAATTTGAAGATTTTACACTGGTGGGTGAGGGTGGTGTTAGGAGTCTTGCCCAAGGACTCTTATTGGTATAGTGTAGGGGGCTGACCCAGGTGGGGGACTGAACCCCAGTCTACAGCGTAGAAGGCAGAGGTGTTACCCACTACACTAACCAACCACATGTTTACTGTTTGCTTACAAGAACACAATTAACCTGATCAGAAAGAAAACAGATTTAGGTTCTCTGGGTCTTCAAGGTTCTGCTTCGGTTTCCTCTGCCTTTTTAACAAAACCACAATCTTGACAAGTTCAGCCTCATCAGCTATTAACTTAATACTGGTATCATTTCTGGTGAAGCAGCTCTTCCTTCACTCCCTATAAACTGCGCATGGATTAGTCCGGGGAACTGGAGCGTATGATATTAAACATTTTTGAAGATTACATGACAGCTGTCAGAATGTCATCACTTGTCATCCAGAACCTCTGCGAGGATCAGCATTTAGCAGCTCAGACTTCCAAAATACTTCTAAAAAGCTCTCCTGGCAGTGACTGTGTCTGTGTAGCTCCGGAGATGAGCTGTCCAGATGGAATAAAATAAAGCCCTACTGTCCGTTTCTGGAAGTTTGTCTTTAAATACACCAAGGGAAAAATTACCCTCCTACAAAAGAGACAGTTCTTCAAGAACTCTTTGGTATACAGAACCCTTTCCATGCATAAACTGTTCTTTGCATGGTGAATTGGTTCTTCAGATTGAATATGTGTTCTATATAGAACCCAAAAGGGTTTTTCTACTGTTACAGGTTTCATATTGTAACTACAACTTGTGCTTCATAGAACCCTTTTCAAAAAGTTCTGTACAGAAACATATACGACACGTTCTCCATCAATCTGAAGAACCATTTCACCGTGCAAAGAGCCTTTTACGCATGAAAAAGGGTTTTAAATAAAACTAGTGGTTTCAAATAGAACCATTTGCTTTCACTAAAGAACCCTTAAAGAGCTTTCAATGTAAAAGTGTACATGTGGTGCTTTCTAGAACCTTTTCCAAAAATGTGCATGAGAAAGCTTATATAAGACATTCTCCATCAATCAGAACCAATTCACATGCAAAGATCCATTTAAGCATGACAAACGGTTCTATATATAACTCATAGTTCTCAGTAGAACCATTAACTTTACTAAAGAACACTTCAACAACTGTGAGAATGTATATACAGAACTATTTTCAAAAGGGTTCTATGTAGAACCTTATATAAGACATTCTCCAGCAACCTGAAGAACTTTTTCACCCTGCAAAAAAACATTTAAGCATACAGAACTCATAAATAGACCCATTGCCTTTACTAAAGAACCCTTGAAGAACCTTCTTTTTAAACAGGGTAGTTTTCATCAGATTAGTAAATGTTTTTGGGGATTTCCATAGAATTCATATAAGGAACAAAATAATTAATGACGAACGTGTTTTATTGACTGAGGTTCCTCTGTAGCACCTTCCCAAAGCAAGCTGAGCTCATAATGTTGCCCTTTTTTCCAACGATGAGACTCATAACTCTGATAATTGTGGTTTCCGTGTGATTTTACCGGCCGTATTCACAGTCCTAGACAGTTAAATCTAATCCTCAGCCCCCAGAATGCCTTTCCAAGTGGACATATTTCCACTGCATGTCAAAATGCTCTCAATAAAACTGCTGTTCTCTAGTTCTAAGGCACAAAGAGGGTAAACGAGTTCTCAGACACTTTTATTTTGTGTTTAATAAACAGGTAAATGTGCAAATATCTACTTAACATTTATACACATGACATCTCTAAATCATCACCACTCTAAAAAAGACGACGCTTTTAATGTTATAGACACTAATCCTCAAAGACCACTACACACTTAGCAATGAAGGTTCTAGAACCATGAACGCTCAGAGAACCCTTCGCATGCTTCAATGGTTCTTTGCCTGGTGAAATTGTTCTTCAAATTGATGGAGAAGGCCTCACAGACTGTGACGGTTCTGTAGCTCCAAACAGGGTTCTTCTGTTGTAACAAGCCTGACATCATAAGAGAAGAATCCTTTTTGGTGCTTTTACAACCCCACTTCCTAAAAAACGTTGGGCTGCTGTGCAAAATGTAAATAAAAACAAAATGCAATGATGTGCAAATCATTTAGACCCTTTATTTAATTGAAAATGATACATATTTACTGCTGTGTTTCATCACCTCCTCTTTTAACACTCTAAGCGTTTGAGACCTGAGGAGACCAACTGCTGTAGGTTTGAAAGTGAAATGTTTTCTCATTCTTGATAAAGGATTTTAGCTGCTGCACAGTTCAGGGTCTTTTGTCATATTTTTCATTTCATAATGTGGCAAATGTTATCAGTGGTGACGGGTCTGGACTGCAGGCAGGTCAGTTTAGACTCTTTTAAGGTGGAGCCATGCTGTTGTAATACATGCAGAGTGTGGTTTGACATTGTCTTGCTGAAATAAGCAAGGCCTTCCCTGAAAAAGACGTCACCTGAATGGCAGCATATGTTACCAAAACCTGTATATACCATTCAGCATTAATGGGGCCTCCACAGATGTGCACGTCACCCATGCTATGCACACTAATGCACCCCTACACCATCATGAAAACTGTCTTTTGAACTGTGTGCTTATAATAAGCTATGGGGTCTTTAGCCTGGAGGACACAGTCTCCATTATTAAAAAAAAAAAAAAATCAAATATTGATTCGTTGATTCCACAGGACACTTTTCCGCTTCCTCTTGGTCCATTTTTAATGAGCCCAGGCCCAGAGAAGGTGGCAGCGTTTCTGGATCCTGTTTATATTTGGGTTCTTCTTTGTGTTTTAGAGTTTAACAGCGTTTGTGGATGCAGTGATGAACTGCGTTCACAGTCAGTGGTTTTCAGAAGTGTTTCTGAGCCCATGCAGTGATTTCCACTACAGAATCATGTCTGTTTTTAATGCAGCGCTGCCTGAGGGCCCAAAGATCACGGCCAGCAGATCCTGGTGTTCAGCCTCGTCCCTCACAGACAGAGATTTCTCCAGATTCTCTGAGTCTTTAATGATGTTCTGCACCGCAGACGATGAAAAGCAAAAGGTTCTTTGCTATTTTATGTTGAGAAATGTTGTTGAATTGTTGAGTATTTGTATGTGCAGTCTTTCACAGAGTGGTGAACCCCACAATACACAACTTTACTGTATATAAATATCTATACAGCACTGTGTGAAAGTTTTAGGCATCTAAACAAACCTCAGCAGTGAGTTTATCACAATATCCATTAGAATAAAGTCGTATTCATAATTCAAATAAACAGAAAAACTATAAAAAGTAACAAGAATTTCTCGGGTCCATATTTTTCCTGGACACCTTCACAGCCGCCACAGAGACTCGTTAATATCATCAATTACATCATGAGCTCAATTTACTGAGCACTGATTCAAACCAGGAGCTGCTTTTTAACTACATATAATACTGGACTTCCTCGAGGAGGAGAGGCTTGGAGATGGGTAAACACACACACACCCACATCCAGAAAATCACTGTTTATTATTTATTTAGATATATAATCATTATTAATTAATATTCTATACATTTTGTTTATTCAAATATTAACACATTTCTCAGCAAATAAACACAAAGTACACAAATAAACAGGTTCTAAAAATGTGTCTTGGGTGCCTAAGACTTTCGCACAGTACTGTGTGTATGTGTGTGTGTGTGTGTGTGTGTGTGTGTGTGTGTGTGTGTGTGTGTGTGTGTGTGTGTGTGTAGCATAATTAAATGCATGTGTAGTCCAGACTAAAATGCTGTAATCCATTATGCAAATATAAACATATACTGGCCTTCAGAGAGACAGTGATGAACAGTGATAAATACGCAGACTGGCAGTCTGAGCGCTGAACAACGATGAGCAGTGTGTTATTGATGAGTCCGCCATTCAGGATCTAATCAGTGTTTCAGCGCTAAAAACATGAAAACCAAAATGCACAGTACCAGTTGGTCCTGTAGGATTACAATTGCAATAAAATCACAAAGTCTTGTATATACCCGTCTGTTATCTAGAACCAACACTGAATCTGGGTGTTAAGAGAGAGAGTGATGGTTCTTACTGTGGTTTTACTCGGTCCTCACTGTTAGTTTTCCACTGAAGTGATAATAAGTCTCTTTGTTTGTATTTTTATCCGAATATTTAACCATTCATGAAATGTTTTACTACTTTTTTTTGTCTTTTTTGCTTAATATCTAGAACCTGTTGGACATTTCACTGTAGTTTCGTTAGACTGTCCGGATACAAAGGACCATGTTACCCAAAGTATTGACCTAGTATTTTTTAGTTTGCACCTCGTTGTTACCTACAGCAGTTAAACTATACTGTCAAAAATCAGATGCTTTCTTTAAAATAGATACGTAATCTGGTGCTTTTAAAAATGTGACATGAGGAAACTTTAGATAATCAGTTATTAAAAGTAGCAGTGAACAAAGATTATTGTGTGCTAACACACTTTTATTTTAATGAATTCTTATTTATTTATTTATTTATTTATTTATTTATTTATTGGGAAGTGTATATGCACATTTCTTTTATCTGTTTAGTGATTTTAATACGTTTCATTACTTGACCTGTTTTAAATTGGGTAATTCTTACTAGTTTACAGTTTACATTTTATTTAGTGTTTTTTCAGGTTTGACATGTTCCTGTTTTTCATTTTAATGTCTTGTGTGTTATTGGGTGTCAGGGCTGATGTGTGACAGAAGGACAGCAGCAAGAGTGAAAGGGAAGGTCTACAAGACAGCAGTGCGTCCTGCTATGATGTCTGGTTTGGAGTCTGTGGCTCTGTCTAAAAGACAGGAGTCTGAGCTGGAGGTGGCGGAGATGAAGATGCTGAGATTTTCGTTGGGAGTGACGAGGCTGGACAAGATTAGAAATGAGCAGATCAGAGGGACGGTGAAGGTGGAGCAGGTGGAGATAAAGCCAGAGAGGCCAGGTTGAGATGGTTTGGACATGTGTTGAGGAGGAAT